>NC_034410.1:146591752-146702937 GCF_002078875.1 Numida meleagris
AAGAAAAAAGGAAAAGAAAAAAAGAAAAAAGAAAAAAGAAAAAAGAAAAAAGAAAAAAGAAAAAAGAAAAAAGAAAAAAGAAAAAAGAAAAAAGAAAAAAAAAAGAAAAAGAAAAAAAAGAAAAAAGAAAAAAGAAAAAAGAAAAAAGAAAAAAGAAAAAAGAAAAAAGAAAAAAGAAAAAAGAAAAAAGAAAAAAGAAAAAAAGAAAAAAGAAAAAAAGAAAAAAGAGAAAGAAAAAAAAGAAAAAGAAAAAGAAAAGAAAAAGAAGAAGAAAAAGAAAAAGAAAAAAACAGATATTAGGTGAAAAGTCTTGATAATTGCCACCAAAATTTGCAAACTGTTTTTCTGCTGGCTATGAATGCAGAAAGAAACAGATTTAGGGCAGTGAGAGAAAAGTAAATTTCCAGGATTTCCAGCTTGGAGTTATCTCCAAAAATAAAACAAAGGTCAGAAAATACATGTTGATTTTATTATCTATTTTTTGAAGCTGTCACACCTTAATGCAGGATGGTGCCAAGGAAGTGGCAGTGCCCTGGCAGTGCTTTGCAGGGCTGCGGCAGGGAGCAGGCTGGCTTCTCTGCAGCCACAATTGAAGGTGGCATTTGGAGTGTGCAATTACGCATATCCTTTCTTTTCTCATCTCCACCAGCTCTTGCAATCCTGCTGCTCCTGCTACTATTTACTGCTGAGGGTGGCTGAATTCTGCGTGCTGCCTGCTTGGCCTGAATTTCATCACACAGACACACACACACACAGAGCGCATCCCCACCTCCAGCTGGATGCAGAGGTGGCAAAAAAATACATTAAAATATATATATATATAATAATAATAATAAAAAACAGCTCTTCATTTTCCAGCTGTCTCTCTTTATTGCACAGGAAAGGGAATCCTGCTGGGAGAAGGAAAACTGGGGAGCACAGGTTAAAAATTTGCACAACTCATGTTAACTTTCCTGTTATTTTTTTTCTCTCCTACTTGTCCTGTTACCTTCAATCCTGCTGTGGAAAAGCAATTTTTTTTTCTATTACAGCTGTGCTGGGAGCGCCTTGGTTTTATGCAAGCACAAGAGCAGTTTTGGTGCCAAGGAGGCCACTGGAGCAGCTGCTTCTCTGAGAACCCTATGAGAGCCATTAGAGATGTCCAAGTCTAGAGAGAGTTAATTCCTCAGTCCCATAAGCCCCTCTGTAATTCTCATGCAAATCTTACAGAAATGGCATTTCTGCCCTGCAGAATGTGTAGCAATCAGACAGTGTTATTCTAGAGTATTTAAGAATCACTGGGAGAGAGAGTTAGCCAAACATAAAACATGCACCTCCATCATTTCTTCTGGCTTCTGAACATGCTTCATCAGCCCAAATCATAGATCTGAAGGGAAAAAAGGCAAAAAAAAATTGGTGAATATGTGGGTGTGGGGACATCCCAGGCCCCTGAACCCCTCTTTCTGCACCCACAAGACTGAGGCTTTCCAGCCATGCCAATTACACTTCCTGCTTCACCAATGAGAGGGTCAGGTGTCAGGTCAGGTTTCTTGGGAGAAACAACAACAACAACAACAACAAAAATAGGGAGAAGATACCTCTGAAAATGCTAACAAAAATACAAACCTATATGAGGAAATGAAAATGCATGAACCCACCACCATTAAGAATTCTAGCCCAGGTCAAAATGACAACAGTAGTAGTGTCCCACCTTCCCACGGATATCCCTCTGTGACCGAAAGGACACAAAGGGGACAAAATAGCTCAGTTTATGCAACGGTGGATGTGGCACTGCATACTCAGTCAGACCTTGGGTGAATCCTTTGAATTTACTAGAAGTTAGTTGTACTCATCCCTTGCCCACAGCAAACCAAGCCAAAAGATGGAGCAAGCGTTGGAGCTTTTCCCCAATTTCTCCTTGCATAGCAAAATGGTTGTTCCAAACACTGGTTTCTTTCCAGCAGCCCTTGCATTTCTCCTCTGTTTTGACTTGAAATGTGACTTTGGCTTTCAAGTATAAAAGAGGAGAAACAAGAGCTGACACTTGCGTCAATATAAAACAACAGTTTTTGCCTCATTTAGACTTAGTGCCACGAGTGTTTTTGCTTGCTGCTTTTTAAAAAGGAAACAAAACAACATTTGACACTGAGTGCTAGGTATCTCTTTCTTTCAGAAATCTGCTCTGCGGCAAATCTTTCTGTTCACAGCCACAGAAATGACTTAGGTGGGATGGGAAAATCTCAGTTCCAATCACCCCGCTGAAACAAGGGCCAGGAGAGATTTGCTTAGACTTTATTTGAGGATAAAAAAAAATAATTTTTAATGCAAAAAAATTACAAAGAGGATTTCTCTTTGCAGCATCTTACGGGCAGAAATTGTTCTTTTTCGCTTTCTGTCTTTGGAAGCATCCCAACTGTTTCCAAGCATCCAGAAGTCAGCCAAGTGAGGGTTTTCATTAGCAAACACTATGCTGTTCATGGACTTACCAGTTCATATGGTTGACTGCATCGCTCTTAAATCACGCTTAGAGTTTGCTAAGGATTATTTAGCAAAGGGCTTGTGTTTGCTGCCTGATCCCCCAGTAACATTTTCTGCGCTTCTCACCACACAAGGAGGCAGCGGATGTGCATTAAGTGCTTGCACGCTGTGTGTTTACAAACACATCCGACCACTGCAGGTCGGCTCTATGAATGCCGCTCGGCAGCGGATGCAAATTGCTTTCGCTCAGTCAATGAACTCCGAGCGTTTCACAGCAGCCACAGACCTGGCCCTCTGCATATTCCTCTGCAGCATATATTTATCTAACTAATCTTCAAGATATTAGAGATAATCTTTGCCGTTTTCCTTTAATGAATGGCTGACATGCTTGCCTGGAAGCTGTTACTGCAGAGACCACCAGAGAGAAGAAATCAGATACCCTATCTCCAATCGTTTATCACTATCAGATCAGGGAGGGAGCTTTTTCCCCTGCCTCTTTCCTCAATACCTCCCAGCATGTTCAGTTATTAACCTCACTTAGCCTCCAGCAGAGCCTGTGAGACCGAATCAGAAGGGTTCACATTTTATTCCCCAGCTGCTCCACGTCAGAAATCTTGGGGCAGAACAAGGCAACGTGCTCAATAAGGAGGGACTGGGAAATCCTTCCAGATCTCGGCCATAAAGGGGGTTTTCTTCAAACCATGTCACTCACACCATGATGCTGCTGAGTTGAGAAGCAAGGAATTGCTTGCTTGTTATCAGCTCTCCACCAAGGGCTGTGATCTCATTAGCTCTTCTGGACTAATGAAAGAGGGATGCCAGCCAAGGATTCTGCAGGAGCAGAGGATGATGGAGCAAGGAATGCTAACAGCCATGGTGTCTCTGAGCCAATATTCCTTCAACAGCCAGATTTCCCCCACAGTGCAAAGTCAGAGCTCCCTGCTTTCAGAGCACTTCTATCCAAGCTTACATCCTCCAGGGTTGCTAAAATCCCAGAGCAAGCAAGATTCAGTGCGGCTGTGCTGACCGAATTCTGCATCCATTAACTACTTAACAAAATTTCCCATGCCACCACCTGCAACTGATCCAGGTTAATGCTGCTCCTCACTTCCAGGCCAAATGCCAAGGAAGATCATTGCAGAACTGGTTTCTCTCCTACCCTTGCAGATTTGGTTTGTAAAAGACTGCAGTGTGAGCACTGCAGTCATCTGGTTCAGGGTGAGCTTTCTTACCCCTCTACCTATAAATGTGTAGAACCATCCAACACAATCTTTCTTCCCAACACAACCCCTTGAATAAAACAGAAGCATCTGCTCCTACACCCTCTATGCAAAATCTACATGCATTTCTCAATATGACAGTAATTTCTATCGTTTCTTGATGCTTTGGGGTTTCTTTCTTCCTTCCAGACAGAATCTGGGATCTTCAGTTAGTTATTTGTAATCTGTATGACCTGGGAATTTTTTTTTACAGATAGGGTGGTGAGGTACTGGAACAGGCTGCCTAGAGATGTGTTTGATGCCCTGTCCCTGGAGACTTTCCAGGTGAGGCTGGATCAGGCCCTGGGCAACCTGATCTGTCTGTGGTGTCCCCATTCATTGCAGGGGAGTTGACTAGATGACCTTTGAAGGTACCTTCCAACTTGAAGGATTCTATGATTCCATGAAATTCTTCACCAAGCATTTTGCACTTCCCAAGCCTGATCACACATCTATTGCTTTGCTCCACCTTGGACTAGATGATCTTAGTGGTCTTTTCCAACCTCAGTGATTCTATGAATCTTTGTTTTCGGGTAAACTCCAGCATGTTGTCTTCTCTCTGCTCTGCACCTTGATTTTACCCTATTGTTCAGCTGCAAGTCTAAGTGCAGGAAGTTAGCTTATCTAGGGACAGTGGAGTCACCATCTCCGAAGGTGTTTAAGGAAAGAGTAAATACAGTACTTAGGGACATGGTTTAATGGGCAATATTGGTGGTGGGCGGACAGTTGGAATAGATTATCTTAGAAGTCTCTTCCAACTTTAATCATAGAATCATAGAATCATAGAATGGCCTGGGTTGAAAAGGACCATAATGATCATCTAGTTTCAAGCCCCCTGCCTTGAGCAGGGTCGCCAACCACTAAACCAGACTGCCCAGAGCCACGTCCAGCCTGGCCTTGAAAGCCGCCAGGGATGGAGCATCCACAACCTCTCCGGGCAGCATGTTCCAGTGCATCACCACCCTGAAAAACTTCCTCCTAATATCTAACCTAAATCTCCCATCTCAGTTTAAAGCCATTCCCCCTTGTGCTATCACTATCAACCCATATAAACAGTTGATTCCTCCTCCTGTTTATACGCTCCCTTCAAGTATTGGAAGGCCACAATGAGGTCTCCCCAGAGCCTTCTCTTCTCCAAACTAAACAAGCCCATTTCCCTCAACCTTTCCTCACAGGAGAGGTGCTCCAGCCCTATGATCATCTTGGTCGCCCTCCTCTGAACTCGTTCCAAGAGCTCCACGTCTTTCTTGTGCTGGGGTCCCCAGGGCTGGACACAGTACTCCAGATGGGGCCTCACAAGAGCCGAGTAGAGGGGGACAATCACCTCCCTCTCCCTGCTGGCCACTCCTCTTTTAATGTAGCCCAGAACATAGTTGGCCTTCCGGGCTGCCAGTGCACACTGCTGGCTCATGTCCAGCTTCTCATCCACCAGGACCCCCACGTCTCTCTCTGCAGGGCTGCTTTCAAGGAGTTCTTCCTCCAGTTTGTATAAATACCTGGGATTGCCCCAGCCCAAGTGCAACACCTTGCACTTGGCCTTGTTGAACCTCATTAGGTTCACGTGGACCCATTTCTCCAGCCTGTCCAGGTCCCTCTGGATGGCTTCCCTTCCTTCCAATGTATCAACTGCACCTCTCAGCTTGGTGTCATCTGCAAACTTGCTGAGGGTGCACTCAATTCTATTGTCTATGTAATTGATGAAGATGTTGAAGAGCACTGGTCCCAAGGCTGAGCCTTGGGGGACACCACTCGTGACCGGCCTCCACCCTGACACAGAACCATTAATCACAACCCTTTGGCTGCGACCACCCAACCAGTTCTTAATCCATCAAACAGTCCATCTTTCAAATCCATACCTCTCCAATTTAGAAAGAAGGATGTGGTGAGGGACCATGTTAAAGTCTTTGCAGAATTCCAGGTAGATGATATCCGTCACCCTTCCCCTGTCCACCAATGATGTCACTCTATCATAGAAGGCCACCAGATTGGTCAGGCAAGATCTGCCCTTGGTAAAGCCATGCTGGCTGTCTCGGATCTCCTCTTTGTCTCGTATGTGCCTTAACATGATAACCAGGAGGATCTGCTCCATGATCTTCCCAGGCACAGAGGTGAGGCTCACTGGCCTGTAGTTCCCCAGGTCATCCTTTCTCACTTTCTTAAAAATAGGTGTAGTGTTTCCCTTTTTCCAGTCTCATGGAAATTTCACCATGATGATAATGATTCTATGATCTCTCAAATGGATAAATGAAAGGCCAGGAGATGTCTATCCTCACTGGCTCCTGAGCAGCACAGCCCTCTCAGAAACTGTTTCATCATTCATTCCCTCAAAATTTAAGTGTTTTAACTTTAGACTATAATGATAATTTCCACCAAAACCATCTCTGTGTCCACTCTCTTAGGAATAGCTATTATTTCCAATATGCATGTACAGTATCTTGATGATTGCAATGAATGCCAAGGGACATTCAGAATATGTTAATATGAATGTAGAAAGGAGTCTTGCCAGATTGTTGAATGCCAAGCTCAGGAAAACCATTGAAAATCCTCTGGAGAGTTGGTATGACAGCAAGAAGGATCCTCAGTAGATCTTGACAGCTGTCGAGATTTTCACTCACAGGATGTGAGTGACAAGCTCTTTATACTCTCTCCATTATTGGGTGGATATGGAGATTGAGGGCCATACATCTGAATTAAAATCCATGAGCTAATCATGTCATCTCCCTAACAGAGAAGGCCCAGACACATTCACAGGCCTTCTTGGTTTGTTCCTCAGGGTAAGGAAAGTGGATTAGAAAGGCTGATGGACCTTGGAACAGTGACAATGGGCATAGCATGGAAGAGACAATTTCTCGCGGCCATCTGACCGACTCATCCTGTGACTTCCGAAAGACTTCACTCATTCCTCTCATTTTGATTACTTTTTGCAGTGGATAATGACTAAGGGGACACAATCCCTTCACTTTCCTGCCCTGACAATCTTCTCCCCGTGTCTTTCTTTTTCTCCCTGAGGTTTTCTTCTTCCCCCAGAGCTTTTTCTTTCTTAAAATGATTCTATGATCCTATGAAAATGCATTTTCTTTTTGTCTCCACTAATCTATTAACACCCTTTCCCACCTCCATTCTTGGTTTTGGGGTCATCTCCCTTTTCCTACATGCCTCAGTTACTTTTCCTACATGCCTCAGTTACATACTTGTCCACAGGGCAATCCCCCACTTCTTTCCATCATCACTCCAGCTTGTCCACCACATCACCCTGCCAACTGTCCTGCTCCCCTTCTTCAGGAGCAGAACCTAGTGGGAAGGATCCCAAAGAGTTAACCTTCTTGTGATCATCACCATTGTCCCCAGTGTATCTCCCTGGAGCCAGCAATCTTGCTGAGGATTTCAGCAGGGCGACAGAGACACTTAGCACATGTCGCCATTGGAAATAGAGCGGCAGTGGTGAGATGGGTCTGAAAGTAGATCCTGCTTTCAGGTGACACCGAGGAGGAGAGATAGGGTTTCTCCTGAGGGAGGAGGGTGCGTACAGGGTACTGGGAGTGGGAAGGTGGCATCCACCACAGTCAGATAACCTCTCTCTATTTATTTCCTTTCGCTGACCTGTTGGTATTTCCCCAGCAACTTGAAATATGGGATAACCAAGATTATGTATATATATGTATTCCCATATTTGCTAGGAATCAGCACAACAGTACCCTGGTTTAAGGCAGCCTATTGTTGGGGGATTGGCTGCAATGAGCCAGAGCAGATTAATACACGGAGAGAATAGAATCATAGAATCATAGAATCATAGAATTAGCTAGGTTGGAAAAGACCTACAAGATCACCTAGTCCAACCATCCACCTACCACCAACATAACCCCACTAAACCAGGTCTCTCAACGCTATATCTAAACGTTTCTTGAACACCTCCAGGGATGGTGACTCAACCACCTCCCTGGGCAGCCTGTTCCAGCGTCTGACCACTCTTTCAGAAAAGTAGTATTTCCTAATGTCCAGCCTAAATCTCCCCTGGCGCAACTTGAAGCCATTCCCCCTCGTCCTGTCACTAGTTACAAGAGAGAAGACGCTGACCCCCAGCTCACTACAACCTCCCTTCAGGTAGTTATAGAGAGCAATGAGGTCTCCCCTGAGCCTCCTCTTCTCCAGACTGAACAATCCCAGCTCCCTCAGCCGCTCCTCATAAGGCCTGTGCTCCAGACCCCTCACCAGCTTCGTCGCCCTCCTCTGAACACGCTCCAGGGCCTCAATGTCTTTTTTACAGTGAGGGGCCCAAAACTGGACACAGTACTCGAGGTGGGGCCTCACCAGGGCTGAGTACAGAGGGAGAATGACTTCCCTACTCCTGCTGGCAACACTATTTCTGATACAAGCCAGGATGCCATTGGCCTTCTTGGCCACCTGGGCACACTGCTGGCTCATGCTCAGCCGAGCTTCGACTAATACCCCTAGGTCCGTTTCCTCCATACAACTTTCCAGCCACTCTGCCCCAAGCCTGTAGCACTGCCTGGGGTTGTTGCGGCCAAAGTGCAGGACCCGGCACTTGAAGAAGTTACCTGAGAGTGAACATTCTCCTGGCAAAATGGTGGCTTATTTCGGAACTCATACAAGTAGAACAAGTCCATGATGTTAACCATCTTTGTTATCATAGAATCATAGAATTATTTGAGTTAGGAGGGACATTCAAAGATCATCTAGTTCAACTCCCCTGCAGTGAACAGGGACATCAACAGCTACATTCAGTTGTTCAGAGCCCTGTCCAGACTGACCTTGAATGTCTTCAAGGATGGGGCTTCCACCACACCTCTGGGCAAACTGTTTCAATGCCTCATGACCTTTATCATAAGAAATATCCCCTCTCTTAGTTTGAAATCATTTTCCCTTGTTGTATCACAACAGACCCTTCTAAAGAGTCTGCCGCCTTCAATGTGGACACATTGGTGTCAGGTTCGAGGCCTCTGAGATGTCTGGGAGCAATGTGGTCCCACTGCACTCCACTACCCAAAAACCCCCATGCAACAGGTGAAGAGCATCTCAGATGGAGAAGGAATGGACCAGCAGGCAAAGGGTTAAGAGAAACCATCCTGGTGAAATACATTCAGTAATAGCTGGAAGGAAGAGAGGGAGAGGAGATTGAAGTCCGGTCGGACCTCTGTTCTATCCCCCCATTTGATTTTATGGGCTCTGAAATGTTGCCCATCTGCCCTCAGTGTATTCTGCTCTTTTTTAATTGAAACGGACAGAGGATATTGACTAGCTATCAAAATTCATATCTATGCAACATTTCATTTCCAGTGGCCTCAGCACTCTGCTGCCGCCTCTCTGTTATTCCCCACCGTTTCAATATAAAGGCAACTGTCACTTCGATAAACGGCCCCTAATGGTGGACAGAGAGGGTAGGAGCTGAGGGGGAGTCATGGGTGTGGGTGGGACAAGAAGCTTTCAAATCCTGATGGAAAACTTAATCAGAAAAGAGAAAAAAACTCTAAGGGCTTTTATTTTTTTTTTTAATAACTGGGAGATTTAATTAATTGATTGACTATTAGGGCTAATATAATTTTGATGATGTCGCCTATCTTTTCTGCCATTGACTTTAAGTCAAGGTTTCTTTCTTGACTTTTGGCTGTATTTTTGGTAATGGGGCCCGTTGTTATTAAAATTCAATTGAATTTTCACTATCTCTGCACCATAAGCCAGATGAGCCAAAAAGAAGGATGGAAAAGAGTGTTACTAGTATTTATTCTATTGAACTTCCACTACTACTACTTTGGCTCTTCCTTTTTTTGCCTCAGCAGGCTGCTCTTTATGACAGATAGCAAGAGAGAAATGCCCACCCTGTTTGTTCAATTGAATTTTCACTTACTTTCTTCTGTACGTTAAGTGGCTTCAGTAATGGAAGAATTTCATAATCCAAAGAAAAACAGAAACAGGATCCAGTGCAAAGCTGCTTGTTTCTGATGTTGAAAGCAAATACACAGAGGTCACAGCAAAGCAAAGGGCTCTGCTAATTCTTGCTGTTTTATTGTATATGGTGATATCTAGGTGGGCATCATCAGCATCAGGTCCAGCTGTGTGACCAGGAAAAAGGTTGCAACCCCTTTTTCTGGCAACTCCACACTTACGGCAGGTTCAGGCTGGATTGTCTTTGGTGTAAAAAAGAAGAGTATTGGCCGATTTGGAGGCAGAGGAAGGTCATCCTCAGCTAGACCTACAGCTTAGGTGAAAGCAGTGATGCAGAATTTCTCCTTGCCACTGGGTCAGTCTATCTTTGACATCCTAGCATGAGTCTGTGTTGGCCATGCATGTATAGGACCATTATTCTCCACTTAAGCAGTCCCAGTTTATGTCAGAACAGTTTGATTCAGAAGACTCTTCGGTCAAGCCACCATGAATGTGCCTTTGTGCTACCTGCACACACCTCCCTGCCACCAGCTGTGCCTTGAACCCCACCTTTATCCACCACCAGACAGGGCTGAATCTAGACAGACTGATAGTAATGCACTGACCAACAACCACTGCACACAAGCTTTCTACTGGCCTCTTGTCCTCACATTACCTTTCTGACATTTGGGCAATGCAGAATATCCAAAATATCCTATTCCTAACTACACTGCAGAGAGACCAGACCCTTCTAGGTACTGCTTGCCTCTGTTGGTCCCCCCTTTTCCATGATCAAGCCCATGTAGACCAGATGCCACCTCTATCTCCTAAACCCAGCGCTGGCAGATCTGGGAAAGACCCTCCATTTCCAAACATGGACATAGATGCAGAGATCATTTTGCAAGCAGATTTGGTCCCCCCTGCAAAAGAGCATCTTACTTTGTGAAGCCTCAGTTCCCTCCATAGTAAAGCCAGCACATCTCCATATCCTACCAAGTGCAGGAACAAGCTGTTCTTCATCTCATACCAGGCGTTGTTCCTTTTGCAGTGGAACGGATTGCTCAGAGACGTTGTAAATTCTCTCTTTTTGGAAATAATCTAAAGCTACCTGGACATGGTCCTGGACGATCTGGTGTAGGTGCTTGAGCAGGAGCTGGGCCAGATGGACCCAGAGGTCCCTTCCAACCTCAACCAGTGATTCTGTGAACCTGCTCTTCCCTCCAAACACCAAGCAAGACATCATTCCAACCACTGATTTCATCCCACCCATGTGTGGCTGCAGAAGCAGTCATCCCAGGAATAAATTCGACAATTAAACTAGCATTATGACATTAGCTTTTAAAACCCTCGCACTATGAAATAATGTCCCCGCGTTAGTGCACTGCACGCAGGAAGCACCAGAGGCGTAAAACTTTTATTATTAAAATTAACATTTAAAACCCGTACCATGAAGTAATGTGTGAGGTGAGCATGGATAAATCAGACAGCTAAACTAGTAAGGTAACATTAGTAGTTAGAAATAAAGTCAAGGTTAGGAGATGGATTAATCAGGTGGCTCAGGCAGAACTTCTTTGTGTTAACACTTGAAATCTCCTGACCTAGGGGAAAGGAACCAGATGGAGAAATTACACAGGCAACAAAAATTAACTGTAAGGGACAGAATTCTGGTATCATATAGCCATAGGCTAAATCAGAAGGCAGTCAAGAGAGGAAAGACACAGAAGATGATGTGGCTGAGGGTATTCTGCATTTTTGGAGGCTGCAGGGACATTTCTCTGGGCTCCACTGAAAGATGGCGTTAAAGGTTTTCATTATAGAGATCTAGAAAAAGATCTTCAGCCCTGAATAAAGCTGCAAAGGAAGGTCTTTGGGGAAGAAATATATCATAGAATCACAGAATCATAGAATCACAGAATCGTTTGAGTTGGGAAAGACCTTGAAATGCAATCTGGTCCAATGCCCCTGCAATGAACAGGAAAACCTACAGTTAGATCAAGATGCTCAGAGCCTTGTTCATCCTAACCCTGAAAATCTCCAGGGATGGGGCATCCGCCACATCTCTGGGCAACTTGTTCCAGTGCTTCACTACCCTTATCATATAAAAACTTTTTCCTAATGCCCAATTTAAATCTCCTCTTTTAGTTTGAAACCATTTCATCTTGTTCAGTCACAACAGACCCTGATACATAGTCTGTTTATTGGTAAGTCCAAGTTCTTCTGCAAATCCATATCAGCTTATCAGCCACCAAATAAATGGATCATTCACTGGTGACAGCAGTGCCTTCTTGGTCTTCGACCTATGTTCCCCATGGTGAAAACTTGCACTTCTATATCCTCATCTATAACCAGTGTCACCAGTAGAACCCACCAGGACAACTTTCCTGCACTGCTCTACACATAATAGAATTGCTAGGATCTTCACTCCTTTTTCTCTACAAGCCATTCCAAAAAGATGCAGCACCAAGCTGTTCTTGCCAACTGAACAAAACCATCACTGGACGACCAAATTCACTGAGAAAAGGTCAGAGACAGAAAATGATAGAAAATTATGTCTCCATTTTTTTTTTTTTTTTTTTTTTTTTTTTGTCCTGTGAATGGTTGAAGGTGAACCCATGACTCAAGTCGGTTTCTAGCAGATATGGTCTTAGGGGGATGCACAATTTAGGACCAACATGTCCTCAAATCTCCTGCTGCATGAAGTACAGCAAAATGAAGAGGAAGAGGGAAGGAAAAGGCAAGGTGGCAGTGGGAATGGGGTGGAATATGATGACATCTTCCCACCCCCAGGGGAACCCTGAATTATTAATCGGAAAAGAAAGCCATCCCTGCAACCCAAGCCAGAGCGGCTCTGATTTCATCTCTCGACTACTCTGGCGCTTGACTGCGCCAACCAGCCTCACTTCCACAAGAGAACTCATCCTGTGGGGACAGCTGGTGGCAGGGGCCGGGGGGGGCGTTGGTGAAGGGGTCATGAAGGTATGTGTCTCAGCAGCATCAGCACTGAGATCAGCTATGACCTCCAGCTGCCCATCTCAGGCAGTGGGATGGGGTCTCTGGGTGTTAATAGAATTTACTGGAAACTATTCATCCTGGGAAGATCAAGGGAATGGCCTCATGCTATCACAGACACTAAGGATGTGGTCATCTATGGATCCAAGAGTTTTCCTCATCCTAGTACTACCCAGCCATCTTTTGGTGATCTGTGTGCAATGAGCTGCATAGTTTTTAGCCTAAATGGAGGAAAAAGTGCAGATCTTAGTGTCTTCACTTGCATCTAATTACCCAGATTCACCAAGGATATGCTCATCTGTGGATCCACCAAGAGTTTTCCTCATCCTGGTGCTACCCAGCCATTTTTTTGTGACCAGATCTCTGATGTTTCTTTTTGCCCCATAGTAGACCATTAGCTCATGGTAACTGGGAGAACTTCTTGCATCAAGGCTAGTTCTTGCTTTGGAGCTGAGTCTGGGAGGAAGGAGGCTGACCTTCATGGTGAGATGTTCCTGTAGGACAATGACTGATCTTCTTCTCCAGCCTTGTGATCTTGTGTGAGTCATCACCTCAGCCATCATGGCAGAGAAACAGAGAGCCTCGTGAAGTGTCAAATCAAAATATTAAAGCTGTTACTTTCCATTTCAGTACTCATATTCAGGACTCATTTGTAGAGAGAGGGGATGGTCGCAAGCCAATAGGCCAGCTTACCACTTCAGAGAGCTTGCATCTCTCTTCAACTCTGCAACCGTACACCATTTTCTCCCCCTTAGGGAGCCAGCACTGGGCTGATTCAGCTGAACAAATGCAGGAGTGAGCTGAGCTGTGTCCTGAACTCCAGCTCTTGGCTCAGTCTGCATTGACTCTGCCAACCCAGGCAGAGACATGACCCTCACTCTTGTGAGAAAAACAAGAATATTGGAAGGGCAGGATGAAACACCAATGGAGAACTGATCAGTAATGTTATTGAAATGTAGGGAGAGATCTCCTCATTTGAAAACAGATGCTTATGCGGGGTTAAAAAAATGCACCCTAAGCCCCAATGGCAATACCAAGTGCTTGTGTAGAACAGGAGCCTGGATATACAGCTCAGATATGGATCACTTCTCTGTTAACTCTTCCACTCAACAAGAGGAATCCTGCTCAAATTTTTTACTGAAAATGCTCAGTGGCATTTATCGTGCTTGACAAGGCCTTACTCCTGGAGAGCCTTTGCAATGAACATGCTGAAAACATGGCTTTAAGTAAAGCGGATGTCTACAGGTTGATACAAGCACCTTGTGCTTTGTATGCAAATTGCAGTGTGACTGTGATATATCAAAGTCGAGAAGTGTGGAAGTTCAGTTATTCAAATAGCAATAATGGAAACAGATCTTAAATTCACAGGAACGTGTTTGGAGACTGGTATGGAGTTACAGTGCATAAAACAAAAGACAAATCCAACAAGGAGTGAACAGATAAGTGTCTGCAGCAGGCAGCTGCCAAAAAGAAATGTTCTTGGGGCCTTCATAGCAAATTAGCAAGGGAAATTGTATGAGTGACTGAAGATGTCCAGCTGAGTCTGATTCTTGCTTCACAGCAAGAGGATAGAGGAGCTGAACTGCTGTGGCCATGACCAACCCTCTTTGCCAATGCTTTAGTTCCCAATTCTGAGAACCACTTTGCAAAGTGGTTCTTGCAGATGTGAGAGATGCAATAGAGAGAGTCCCTTTGAAGTGGAAGCTTGGCTCCTCTGCAGGAGCTTCTTTCCTCTTTGCCGTTGAATTAGTCTCAGAAGTCCTAAAGGCAGCAGGACATAGTTCTGCCAAGGAGATAGCACTCATATCCTCTCCATGCCCACATGCTCAGCTTCATTTTAAACAACCCTGGGGAAGAGATTCCTATTTCCATCCCACCATCTTTCTTGGCATATATCCTTTCTCATTTTCCTTTGTTATCTCCCA
Organism: Numida meleagris; assembly: GCF_002078875.1. Classification (NCBI taxonomy): domain Eukaryota; kingdom Metazoa; phylum Chordata; class Aves; order Galliformes; family Numididae; genus Numida; species Numida meleagris. The sequence goes on from NC_034410.1 coordinate 146,606,283, forward strand.
GTTTTTGCTCTGTCATGGAATGCATCTGGGCTGACTGCAGAAGGCTGCATCTTCCACAACAGCAGGAGCCTAAGACCAGTAAAACTTTGCTCTGAACATCTCAATGCTGCCATGGTCTTGTCATGGTCTTGCCATGCCATTTGAGGTATGGTATGATATATGAGGTATGATATGATATATCATATGAGGTATGATATATGAGGTATTCCCCTCCTTGCTACTCCCTTGCTTTGAGACCATCCCTTGCAACAGTGAATTTGGGGTCCCCAACAAGAAAAAGTCCAACAGCATTTTCACTGTTTTCAATTCTCTGTTTAGAGCATTCACACTGAATTTGTGTTTGTGTGCATGTGGATACTTGTAGATATATGTATGTAGGTGTTCTCGGAGGTATCTGCGCAAACACATACTCGTGTCTATCTCACCAAATAATACACATGTACGCATGTGGGAATGCATAATGCTTATTTAAAACTGTCCCCAAACCCAGCTGAGACCCTACAGTTTCTACCATGGATGGCTACTCAGAAAGGCTGATGTAAGCCCTTGGACCCCTGGGAGCACTCTGCCTGCCTCATAAGCAAAGAGGCTTTCCCAAGGGGCTTGAGGGCACAGAAGGGAGCTGCTCAATCAGCAGCTGTGCTGCAGGGACTGTTACCTAATGGGGTACTTGCAGCAGGGTCTGTGGGGCAGAATTATTTTCTCTGAGAAAGATATCTGGGGAACAGATATATTTCCCTGACATTAGGAGATCCTTGCCTCGCTTTAAACCTATATCATGTTCATCCAGCTATGTTCACCCAGCACAGAACTGGATCTGGATGCACAAGTTGCTTACAGAAGACAATGGAAACATGCCCTGACCTCTGATGGGCTGGAAATTATGGTGAATAAGTGAATACATTGCCTGTTGCTTGTGTTTTCCTCCTTCTACCAACCACAAGAAAAAAGCTTGAATACATCTTAGTTGCCACAACCCAAACAAAGGTACAGGGACAAAATTAAGAAAAGCTCTGTGCTCCCCGCATTTTTCCACAAATTCCTTTTAAATTTTCCTTTTATTTCCTCCTTGTTTTTACATGGAGTTGAATACCACAGTAATCCTTCATTCTGCTTACAATCCAGCATCCAACAGACAGTTGCCCACTTCTCAGAGCATCAGTCTAGCACCGTGAAGGGGTGGTATCTCAGTTTGTTACCCTCAGTCCCACACAAGCTTCTCCTAGGGAGGACTCATGCACTGTGACTGGGGCAGGGAACAGTAGATTTAAAGTTCTTGGATCTCCAGTTTAACCTGCAGATTTTCCAAGTAACATTTGCTCGGTAAAACATTTCCAAGAGTGGGATTTACTGTCATAATTAATAGGTTATGATTAGGTCAATAACTTTCATCAACCTAGCTAGAAGAGAACCTATTAATGAAACTGTAAAACAACATAAACTCTACGGAGAAGATAGGAGGGAGAATTTACAACTTCCCAGAAGCCCTAGTAACTAAAGGGACGATTTACAGGAAGTAAAATGAACCGGGTGCCCATAAAACACAACCAAAATTATACCCATATCCAAACAAGACAAATTAAAAAGGTTTAAGTGGATTTCTCAGCCCAAATAAAACAGAGCATCTCAATTGAGAGGAGACATTTCATGTTGCGTTTTATGGAGTGCAGGAGGGGAAGATGCATGGAAATGTGAGAGCATATCAAGCAGGTCGATAAGAAATCAGTGGCAAAACCTGACACTCCTGATTGCCCCTTCAGTCTCAGCCCATAGGACGTGCTCCAATGGTCACAGCCAACTCCAGAGTAACGAGGCAGCATGTTCAGCATCCACTTCTGCACCACGGTCAAAATGCAAAGGTCCTGGATATAAATTTTGAAGGCAGTGCATGAAACATATCCTGAAGCCCAGGGAAAGAAGTTATTTCCATTTCAGATGCCCAAGAGACCACTAGACATGTTCTCTAATCCCTTCTTTAGTTAAAAATATATAAATAAATATATATATATATAAATAAACACCCGAAAAACAGGTTATCACTTTCTGCGTGTACAATGTGGGCTCTCCTGTTCTGTTACACATGGAATAGTAAAGGTGGATGAGGGATGCTAGGACATCTATGACGTGAGCTGCAATGCAAATAATTGTAGAAGCCAACTTAGCTCTTTGTTTAGGTGTAACCCTACATAACAAAACATCTTCCCCTTCTCTCTTTCCTTTGAAAGCTCAGTATACTTCCCAGTTCCTTCCCTTTTCCATGCTCTTTATTAGAGGAGCAGCCATGTTAAAGCACATTTCTTCACTAATATATGAATTTGAGTGCCAAAAAACACTACTGTGATCAGCTAGCTTAATGTCTTGGAGATCTCAATCTGTATTATCGTCCTGAATGAACATTCTGTGCAGCTCTGGTGGCTGTGGTTAAACAGTTTTGATGTTGGCCTCTCCAGGAATGGGCAAAGACTTCCTTGTTCTGGACACTTCTCAAATCACTTTTTCTTAAAGAAAACTTCTTAATTTAAACATGTACTAGAGACGCTCTACCACAACCCTCTGCAAGTTCCTCCAGTGGTTAATTACCCTCACTCTTGTAACTGTGTTTATAAAAGCTGCTTAATTTGACAAGACCGATTTCCCATAACCCCCTGCTGATTAGCATCATGTTCCTGTAATTCTTTATTAATCGAGTCGTCATGAGATGTTCCTTCATTTTGCCTCAAATCAATGGCAGGCAATAATTATCCAAGTCATCCCGTTTACACCATTTTAACATACTACTGTGACATTCATTTTATTCCAGTCCCCTGAATTGCCCAGCCCTTCAATTACCAACATGAATGCTCATTGGTTACATCCTAGAAAGCACTTGTATGTGGTTAAAACCAACTTTCAAAAAGCTATGTGTTTTTAAGAGGGTCCATTTGGTATGTTACACGGTTAACGGTGCCCTTCAAACCATTCCTTCACTTTTATCAGATACAAATCTGCTTTTCCCCCCAAATACAGAACAAATATCTATTGAAAATGCATGCTTTGCACATTTCCCTTCCAAGGAGGAATCAATACCGCGGTTATTATAGTTCCTACTGTTCCCAAAGTATTTAAACTCTTTGCTGTCCTCAGCTCTACTAGCCAGAGATGTCTCATGTCTTTTTGCTCATCTCACTGATTTTCCACAGCATTTCTAGTGCAAATTCAATGTCCTCCTCTACCATTTTTTTCATTTGATGTGTCTCTTGCCACTTTCACATTGCCTCTAAGCCAGCCAGTTTTTCAAACCAGTGTCACTCTTGATGGAGGGATTATTGCTTTGGGGACAGTTTGTTGTTTGGTTGGTTTTTAAAACCATCCCCTATCATTATTCACATTTTTCCATTCCAGTTCTTTTTTTTTTTTCTCAGTTGATTTGTCTTCTAGGTCATTTTAGTTTTCTATGAACCTGACCCTTGTAACATAATGGATGAGCTGTTCTGAGCTAATTTGGTTTGCACATGATAGATGCAAACAAGGATGGGCTTTGTCACCCAAAAACCAGCCACATATGATTTGGACAGCCAGAATTCCTTTGCATACCAGGACAAGGTCCAATGGAGAGTTCCATGGCTTGACTGCAATCAGATCTGAGGTTTGCAATTGTCACTTGTAGCTTTTGGAAAATCCAAAGGTTATTTCAAGGCTGTCCATCCAACACTTGCTGTATAAGTCCAGATAAGATGCTTTAGCAGCCTTCTCTTTCTCACCTTTGCCTTGCAGATAAGTGCTTTAGGAGCTGGTCAGCCCACTCTGTAGGGGTAAGTGGTGACTGCAGACACACCATTTCCTGCTCCATCTGTTAGAACACTGACCAGTAACCATCCCAGATTTGCATTTGGGTTTTCCATGGCTTACAGACAGCGTTGTTTTGCCACTTCCACCATTGTCCCCATAGCTTGCTTGCTCAAAATACTTTGTAACCAGAGAACTAGCATATCAGTAGTTAAAGGCAGTATCATAGAATCATAGAATGGCTTGGGTTGGAAGGCACCTCAAAGATCATCTAGTTCCAACTAGTATAATTTTATTCTCAAAAACTGTATCTGTAGAAGTATTTTTTTCTCACAAGAATAGAAATTCAGGGTGAAAAGAAATTTTCCACTTACTTTTGGAAAATTCATGTTTCCAATAACCATTTGCAAACTTTAAACAAGATCTTTTTTTTCAAGTTTGAGTTTTCTCAGAGGGAAAATATATCAGTTTACATTGTTTTGTTGTACTTGACCATCTACCCCCTCCAATCCCTTTCCTCTTCTGAAGAAAACGTTTCTCTGAACTTTTTTTTCCTGCACTGGTGACAGTTATTTATATTTCTAGTCCCTTCTATTGCATCTCCCCTTGAATCCGCCAGGCTTGCAGTAATTTGAGATTCACACTCGAAGTAACTGAGTCGCCACTAACATGGCAAAGACTCTGCATGACCAGGACAGTCACGCTTGGAGGTGACCCTCTAGCCTGAGCTGGTGCATTTAATAATGGGGATGCCAGCAGATTTAACATGCAGCCAAGAGCATATTGAGAGAAATTTCTTTACTTCTTTGGTGCCTTTAGTCCTTCGGGCCATCCTGAATTAGGATCGGTGAATTTGCCAGCTCAGTGCAGCAGATGGTTTCCCAAGGGGTGAAGTCTCACAGATAGTGGTGAATAGAGTTAAATCCAGTTGGTGACCAGTCACTAACAGTGTTCCTCAGTATTAGGTTCTGCCCTATTTAATATCTTTATTGATGACGTGGATGAGGGGATTGAGAACCATCACTAAGTTTGCAGATGACACCAAGTTGGGAGGAAGTGTTGATCTGCCTGAGGGCAGGAAGGCCCTATAGAGGTGGTCTGGATAGATTGGATTGATGAGCTGAGGCCAACAGTATGAGCTATAACAAGACCAAGTGCCGGGTCCTGCACTTCAGTCATAATAACCCCATGCATGACAGGCTTAGGGCAGAGTGGTTGGAAAGCTGTGTGGAGGAAAAGGATCTGGGGGTCCTCATTGACAGTGCACTGAACATGAGCCAGCAGTGTGCCCAGGTGGCCAAGAAGACCAATGGCATCCTGACTTGCTTCAGAAATAGTATAGTCAGAAGGACTTGGGATGTGATTCTCTCTCTGCAGTTGGCACTAGTGAGGCAGAATCTTGAGTACTGTGTTCAGTTTTTGGCCCCTGACAACAAGAAAGACATTGAGGGTCTGGAGTGTCTGCAGAGCAGGGCAATAAAGCCAGTGAGGAGTCTGGATCACACGTCTTATGGGGAATGACTGAGGGATCTGGGGTGTTCAGACTGTAGAAGAGGAGGCTCAGGGGAGACCATAATGCTCTCTACAACTCCCTGAAAGGAGGTTGTAAAGAGGTGGAGATTGGCCTCTTTTCCCAGGTAACAGCAATAGGTTGAGAGGTAATGGCTCCATTATGAGTGGTCGCACCAGAGGAGGTTCAGGTTGGGAATTAGGAAAAAATTATTTTCCAAAAGAGTGCTCAGGCATTGGAACAGACTGCCTAAAATAGCGGTGGAGTCACTGTTCCTGGATGTATTAATGAACCATGGAGATGTGGCACTGGAGGACATGGTTGAGTGGGCATGGTGGGGATGGGTTGGGGTTGAACTTGGTGATCTTGGTGGCCTTTTCCAACCTTAATGATTCTATGATTCTATGAAATTTGTGCTATCTGATCGGAGTACTCAGCTCACGTCTCACTTGACTGGTTCAGAAGTGACAGCCAAGTGAAAGAACTTTTGAAAAAGTACTTAGAAGCAGGGTTGAGGTCTCTGAATGGAGACAAGTTTCTGCTGTGACCCTTCAGCAGCATCTCCCAGAGTTTCTCCGTGGTTCCTCTCTGTTGACGTGAGGTGAATGGCTTCTCCGGAGTCTTTAAATTTCTTTTGCAATCGCTCAGCTCCCCTGACTGAAAATCTCACCAGTTTTCCGTAGACCACTGTATGCACAATCCTCTTGTAGCTGAGGGTTTGTGAGGTTTCATTCCATTCAAGACCACCATCTGGAGACTTTCAAAATACAGTGAGAAGGACAAAGAGGGAAGAAATCTGCAGCTAAGAGACCTTTCTTCTCAGTTGGCCAATGGGAACTACTTTCTCTGGTTTTCTGGTAGGATAAAAGTCTTCTCAAAGCTGCCTGCTGAGGCTGGTATTCTTCCCACAAATGTCTGTAGCTGGACATGATGCATAATGGAGAAAAGCTGGTGATAAACAAGGTTGTCTGGCCCTTGCATCCCTTCCCAACAGCCCACTGGGCTGCTCACACTTTTTGCTGGGGTGAACTGGAAATGAATTGGGTGCTTTAAATGGAATCAGAATCAAATGCAAAAGAAATAATCAAACATATTACAGGAGAGTGTTGATGTTAAGTATGAGTAAAGTTGTATGCCAAAAAAAAGGCATTCTGGATTGGTCAGAGGTGTGTTTAGCACCCAGGCTTTTAATTGGTCAGCTTTTGAAAATAAAAATGAATTATTGCATGTGTAAAAACATCATTGCACATGTAAAAGTAAATTACTGTGCATATAAAAACTTTACTGCACATCTAAAAGTAAATTATTGTGCATGTGAAATAGGTTTTTGCATATTTTTTTTCTTGTACCTCCTGGTCATTATTTTTTCAGCACTTGTAATCTCTCATTTTGAACATGTTGAAGTTGCACCAAGGATTCCTTCCCTCTCTGCTTTAAAACAGATTCACAATTGCTCATTGAAGAAGAGTACCAAAAACACATTCCAACTTCTAGAGGACTTGTATGGGTTTCATGTTCCTGGAAATCATCTCTGCCCCTTGATTGCATGAATTACTTTCTGAGCAAGGTACACAAAGAGGAGACAGTGTAATAAGGTGCAGACACAGCAACACAGATTCATGTTCACCATTGAGGATTGCACTAGACATGCAGGTAATGGAGGAATCAGACACAGAAGCAGCAAGTCAAACTCCTCTACAGTTGAGTGCAAAATTTCCATGACCGCACATGAATTCCGGGCAACTGCATGTATTAATTAAGATTGCAAAACTGCCTGCCAAACTTGCACAGTAGTCTGATAGCCACATGCCTTCAGATCTCTGCCACAGCCAGAGCTCCACTTCTTGCTTCTAGGTGAAGATTTATGGGCAATATCTTTCCCCTCTCTCTCACATGTGAGTTTAAAAGCTTTGGCCTCAAGGGCAGGCCAAGCTCCTGTCACATTTTGCATTGCTGTACCAGCACAAAACAGCTCTTATGTTCAGCAGAGCTAGACCTGGGGAACCTCAGTGTCCCTTCCCCACAGCAGTTGAGTGCTGGAGAAGCATGATAACATGTTGCTGTGCTCCATGAAATCGTTGACTACAACCACAGATACAAGATCAAGGTGGCAATCTTAGAATTATTAAATCATTGAGGTTGGCAAAGAGCACTAAGATCATCTAGTCTAACCATCAACCCATCACCACTGTGCCCACTGAACCATGTCACTCAGTACCACAAAGATGCACCTTTCAGAGCAAACCTCATGAGCAGGAGTCATGCACACCAGAGCTTGGTACTGGTCCAGAAAATTGACATCAACGTCTCGCTGGTATATCTTTAGAATATCTCTGAGCAGAGAAAACCAGTGGTTTTCCAAAGTTGTCATATTACAGAGGAAGATGTTCTACAGGTTTCATGCAGGTCCTCCAGAGCTTCACAATAAAGCCTTGCAATTTTTGAATAAAGAGAGCTGCATTCAGCAGCTCTGATTCAGGATCAAAAGGGTCTCAGGCTCACTTCCATTTGCCAGAAAAAAAGCTAGAAGAAAGGAGAAGGAGCCAAGGAGAAACATTCCTGCAGAATTTGGCTCAGATTCCCATACCTGAACTGGGAACATGCTGAGCGGGAGCCAAGCAGAGTCAGTTCATATCCAGTTCCCATTGTTTTGTTTGAGCTTCACACATCATTTGTCAAGGAATGGCAAGCTCCTTGTCATGGAAATAAGAGTTGCACACCCTGCTGTGATTTTACCATAAATTATGCCATAGCCAGATTTTACACATCCTACCGAGTCTGTTCCTTGTCTTATCTCTAAGGACCTATCTTTCATCAGGTCATGATGAAAATGTCGCCACTTGCAAGGTACTCTCGTAGCAAAGTAGGAAGACTGAAACCTCTGTGAATCATGCAAGGACATCATTACCAGTTCGGGACAAAAGCCTTAAAACACTCAGCTAGAATGTCATGCTGCCAGAAGGAAACAGCAATGACTGGATGTCATGACTTCAGCCTAAAAATGACGTAACATACCAAGATATCATGATGTCCTAATGTTGGGAAAGAAACTTCAACACATCAGAGACTGGATCATTTCACTACAGAGGCATCAGTACTACACTTCCCTGCAATGGAGAGACTGACCTATGCTAAAAGAGAACAATGCTATCCAGCCATGACACCATTCTGAAATATCACACAATATTATCATGAAATGATGTCATTGACATCAAGAGTATGAGCTGATCTGATGCAGTGTCCCACATCAGCATTGCCATTACAATGTTTCTTGGCCCCCAGAGATAATTTGGGATCTTGGAATCATAGAATCACAGAATAATTAAATGTGAAAAAGACCTTCAAAATAATCAAGTCCAACCCAAACCCATCTCCACCATGTCCACATAACCATGACCCTCAGTGCCAAATCTTCATGTTCACTGAACAACTCCAGAGACAGAGACTCTATCACTTCCTTAGGCAGCCCGGTTCAATGCCCAACCACTCTTTTGGAGAATAAATTTTTCTGAATATCAAACCTGAACCTCCCCTGGCACAACTTGAGGCCAGTAGCTCTCATCCTAGGTTTAACGTTTAAACGAAGGCATCTTTGTCAGATGAAGATCTTTATCAGGCCTGGCATCAAATGGTGTCTGCAAAATTGAATGAATCACGATCATTTCTTTGAAGTCCACAGTACTAACCTACAATGTTGGAAAGACATTGGAATCTGTTCCCTTAACAGTGTTTTTGAAGTTAATGACTAACTTCTACAACAGGGACTACTTTGTTTTGAGGCTGAGCTTGTCCTGAAGTTTGGGTGGTGAAATCTGGCTCATCTCCTCCAGCTTGCAAATATTATGCAGTCTGACAGTCTCAGAAGCCTTTTCTGCAGATGAAACAGGGAATTCTTAACACTGAAGCCATGTGGAGCATCCCATGAAAGTGGAAACAATGGCCCATCTCCTCTCTTCACCCACTGCATCCTCTCCCATAAATCCCAGGGCAGTTCGATAACCTATATTCCCAGCCCTTATTACTTCAGTGAATAGTCTATAGTAAGCAGGTGATATACATCCTATCAATAAAGCCTTTGACACTTCTGATTAATAATCTACAATGGTACAAACTAGAACGATGTAATTTCTCGTGTTGTGCTCCCTCCCTGCCCTGGCCGTGCTGAAGGCACAGAGCCCTCCCTCTCCCTTGCTCCCCCTGGCTCCCCTCCCCCTTTACTCCTTATCTGACGAAATCATCAAATTTATGGCCAAATTGAAATGAAATGCAATTTAGTTCCCGTTCTGCTTTCAGTCCATCACCTCGCAGGCCAGTCCCAGAGGATTTCCTAACCTAATCGCCGGATGTCAGTAACTTCATTAATGCTGCCAGCAAGCCCCTGCTTTCTGCTGCGTGTGGCTTCCAGAAATCATGGCTGACACCTCTCCCTGGGAATTACTGGAAGAAGGAGCTTTCTCAAGTTTTTCTGTTTTATTTCTGACTTGCATCCAGTCAGCACATTTTCTTCCTCATGGTGATTGGATTGCCATTACTTGACTGGGAGCTTTCCACCCAGAAGATGCCTCCCGCTCCCAAGGTGCAGGTGAAGGTGGAAGCACAGGGAAGGTGGGGAGAGAGGTGGAGATGCAGCACCCACAGGCACATTCCCACATTATTTTGGGTCATCTGGGCCAAGTAATAGCGAAGGAAATGGTTAGATAGGCAGCACATGATATGGGAGATTATGGAGCTCACACCAAGGAAAGAGCATGAGCAACAAGGAACCCAGTACTGTCAGACCCATCAGTCCCTGTGGACATCCCAGCACTTTCTGCTGCATGGGGCAGCCAAAATTCCAGTGGGAAAAGATGGCCAGGTGGACATTGTGAGAGCATCTTCCCCATCCCTGCCATGTGGTAGAATACATTCCCTCTAAGCTCTCCTTGACACATTTGTCCTCCAAACCTCCAGCACTGGTGATACCACCCTTCCCCCGCTCTCAATAATTAATCCCAGCCCTTCTCTATCCCCACAGCTCTAAATCGCCTTTTCTCACTTTTAAGCTCCTTATTACTTGTCCTATCCACAGGGAAACATGTGTCCCTCCCCTTCTTGCAGAAGTCTTTTACATAATTGCACGCTATTATCCCACCTCCCTTCAGCCTCTGGGCTAAACAATCTTGTCTTCCCAATCCTTTCTCATGGGTCATATTTCCTCGGCTTTTGAGGAACTTTCCTGTAGAATTACAAGGTCTGCTTCCATTTCCATGGCTGGTTAGCTCATTGTCAGCCTTCTACTACAAGTCAAAGAGACAGATGCCTCTGAAGACAGGCAGTACTTGCTTCTCCAGACTCAGCTCATTTACATTCCTTCTTCAGTTCAAAGTCCAATTTGCAAAGTGCTGTATTCTTCTGTGGGTGCACAGAAGGCTGGTGGGTTATTGAGAGAAAATCTTTCTGCTCCAGACCTGGAGGTATGATCAGCTGCAGCATGGAGAACCCATCAGCTGTTCTATCCTCTTCTTGCATGGTTCTCCTCTGTCTTCTTGGAACCTTCCCATACTCTTTTCTTGGTGGGAACACAATTCCCCTTCTCTCAAGCTGGGTTTGGATGCAGGCTGACTCCCCTCCCCTCCTTCCACAGAGGACGTTTGACAGGTGCAGGGGGCACCTGACAACCCTCTGGAATGGGGTAATCAAAGGGCAATGAAGAATACATGTCTAAGCATTGCTAAAAGCTAGTGCCACAAGATGCAACCCCACAGGGATGCTGTGGTGGTGTTTTTTTCCAGCACAAAGATCTGTTGCCCCTCCATTTCAAATGGGATGGGGTTGAAATGGAGAGGTTCAGGTTGGATATTAGGAAAAAACTTTTCTTCAAAAGAGTGGTGATGCATTGGAACAAGATGCCCAGGGAGGTGGTAAGAGTCACCGTACCTGGAAATGTTCAAGAGATATGGCACTTAGGGATGTGGTTCAGTAGACATGGTGGGGATGTGTTAGCAGTTGAACTTGATGATCTTAAAGGTCTTTTCCACCTTAAATATTATATGGTACTAATAAGAAAACAAGAAATACCATGATCTGAGAAAGTGCTGGCTCATCTTCCTCCCACCTGGATCTTCTTGCTAACTGCATTCACAGTGTCGTGACTATAAATGGTTTGGGTGGAGGCAGATCAAGTGATTTAGTCATTGAGGACCCCTCAGCTGTGATGGTCTATAAATCCCTGGAAAGTAGCCCATGTCATTCCTTGAAGAGCATACGCATTTGCATGGTGTAAACAGAAAGGCAAAGCAGGGAAAACAATAATAGAACAATTAACTTCTAGCCTAACACTTCATTTCTTGCAAATGAAGGACTGGGAATATTGGGGAAAACAGGGGGAATATTGCAAAAGCTGGACTCTGGCTTTGTTCCTAAAATGTTCAATAGTCTCCCAATTAGAAACAGTTAAGAAACACTAGAGAAGATTTCTCTGGTTTTTTCCCAGCCTGCTTTCTAGGATTTTAAGTGCTTAGTCAATATTGAAAACGATGGTTATGTCTTGGAGAGAAACTGAATACAGGGGAAAGTCTTTAGTTAATTCATGAAATCTTTGGTCAGAGCTAAAATGCATACATATTCATACATATGCACATTCACATGCTAAAGTACAAATATATTATTGCATCAGTTTGTGCTTTGTGAAATAAACTCACTCATATTTAGCTTGGTTAATATTTAAAATCAAAACTTAGATAAATTATTTCCCACACCTGCCCATAAACACACACAGAAATCCCACCCGCACTGGGGAAGGTGTTAGCGTGTAGTTTAGTTCACAAAGGCAGGAAGCAGAAGGAGCCCAAGGAAGGTAAGTCTCATTAACACAAGCAGCTTAGCAAGAAACATGATGCAAGCAGAAAATGCCTGGAGAGATCAGGAGGGTTGCTCGGAGCAAAACGTGCTTCTGCCTTCCCAGAGAGAAGGAAGAGGAGTTTGGGTGTGAGAACACAAATCGTTTATTTTTTTATTGAAAAGGGGAAAAGGTGAGGGAGACTCAGTAGGTGGTGCTCTTCCCTCTGAATCAGCACAGGGCCTGGGGAGAGGGTGCCTGGTGATGCCCAGGTGGCAAAAGTTCTCAAATACAGCACCTGGTGTAGAATCTTAGCCCCAGTAGTGAATGTACCATCTCAGAAAGAGCTGCATTTCAGTATATTATTATTTGTAAGCAAAATATCCTGCTACTGGCTGCTATCTAACCATTAAATCCAGCCAAATACTAAATGCAGTAAATAAAAGTCAGCAGGTGAGTTGAGACAGTTGAGGTCCCAAGAGGTGTTCATTTCTTGACCTGATATTTATCACCTTTAAGGCATCTCCAGCACATGCTAGGACAAAATTTGGTGCAGGAATGAAGAGCATTGATTAATCTAATGTTTTAAGAGGAGGGCGTTGAGTATCCCTATCCCTGGACCTGCACAGCTCCCATGTAGGAGGGAAGGAGAGAGCCCGATTGATCTGGTAACGCAGAGCCATATATCAGCACAGCCTCTCCCATTACTTTCTCTGATGGATTCTCAACCGATGAGCTGATCTGAAAGTGATAAAGGGAAGACCGGAGCATTTTCAACACTCCACTGCCTCCAAAACCAGGCTCAATAATCCTGCAGATTGATGGCACCTAACCAGCAGGGAGGGAGAGGTGGGCAGGCCGGGCGGGGAGTTTATTTAATACTCGCAGCATTAACCAAGCATACATTTATCTGGGTAAATGAGGGGGCAGGACAGATAGTACTGCCAAGAAAATGTAACTGCTGGCAAAAAGAAGCCTGTGGCCCTCAGGTGGGTGATGGGGGAGCTGAGATAAGTTTTTTAGGTGACCATACAGCCTCTGGTTGCATTCCTACAGTGACCTCACTGTAAGTGGGTTTAGCCAAAGGGGCACAGCTCTTCCATCCTAGTCTTTCTTTAGTTATTTTGACAATGTCTCTCCCTGGGCCAACTCAGGCACCTTCAGTTTGAACAACAAAGCCCTACATAGTGGTGGGACCTACCCTGCCTGCCATCACTAGCTGTAGAAGTCTCTGTTTCCATTGCTTTCAGGCTGAGAGCGGACCAAATATTGTCTCAACAGTTGACCCAAAGCCAGACCTCATGGGGAACACATTTCTATCTCATTGTTGCATTTTCTTTCTGGGTCCTAGCATAACATTTTATAGCTCACAGCCAGTTTTGCTTCCTCTGCTGTGATGGTGATGGTGTCCATGGCAGCCTCTGAGGTCTAGGACAAATCAATGGGAGATGTTATTGGAGGACAAAAATCTTAAGCAGGATGTCTTACTGCCCACGCTTATCAGAGCAACAAGGACTTGGAGGGAAGACCTGCATCCAAACCATCTCATTGAACAACGACCAGCAGATCTCTGGGTGAAAAGGGCATCCCTGGGCTGCCTAGCATCTCCACCACAATCTGTTGAGGTGTCCTGCCATTCCATGAAGAACTGCTAAAAAAATAAACAAACAAAAAACCCCACAAAACTTTATGTCATGTTGAAACTCACTACCTGATCCTTCAGCCACAGCAAGGAGATTTCACATTGCTCCTTGTGAGCCTCACTCATTCTTAGGGTGCACAAAGCAGCTACCTCATCCTCATCTTCATCCCCTTCCCCAACTCCATCCTCCAGCTGCAACATTCCCCTCCCATCTTCACTGTCAAGGCCTCAAGCCAGCAGGGATTTCGATCTCAGGAGGCAGCTATTGTGCAGTAATTAAACAGCAATTGATTGCAAACAGGGTTCTTTTGTGTTTGGGATTAATGAGAGGCAAGAAGATAAATTTGGTCACCACTAATTAACCCCAATTACAGGAGCAATAAATTAGAAGCGTACCAGGCTATGTGGCATCCACTGCCCACTGTCTGAGGCATGGACAGGGCATTGATCCTTCTTGCTTCCCTCCTTGAGTTCCTATAGATATGTGGGGCTTTCAGCAGTGAAGCGGAGGCTGGTGGATACACCAAGGTGTGATGAACAAACAGCAGGTGGGATTTTGATGATGCACAGTACGGGGGGATGCTGTCATGAGATGAGCAAGCTGGGAGAGCCTTTGTAATTCCTAATGCCCACATGGGAACCAATGGTTTCACTAATTCAGACAACTAATCCCCAGCAATTTTTAAGAGCTTTGATTTTGCATGCTGGTTGAACAGGGGTGGGCTTAGTGGGGTGGGAAAGCCATGTGTGTGCTCTGCTCACCGCCCACAGTGCATTATCCAGCTGCTCTCCAGGGATGCAATCTGTGTGAGGCTAGCAAAGCAGAGGGGAGAACCCGTGCAATTAGGAAAAATCTCTTATCCAGAAGAGTGGTCAGGCATTGGAACAGGCAGTCAGGGAGGTGGTGGAGTCATTGTACTTGGAAGTGTTCGAGAAATGTGGAGATGTGGCACCGAGGGATATGGTTTAGTGGGCGTGGTGGGGACAGGATGGGGTTGGTCTTGATGATCTTGGAGGTCATTTTCAACCTTAATGGTTCTATGATTTTAAATTCTTCAAGCTAGAAGAGTAGGAAGATGATGTATGCTGGAATTACAAAGATTTCCTTCAGCTCATTTCAATCCTGGCATTGAATTGGCATGCTGTGGTGTGACACCAGACATCATCCTACCTGGTGTCCAAAAACATTTCTGTCTAAAACCTCCTGTGTTTTCATAGCTGAACAGCTTTGAGGCTGGGCCAGAGACCCCTGCAGCAACAAATCATTAGAGGATGAAGAAGTGTATCCCAAGACCCAGAGCCTTCCAAGCTTTTCATTCATAGAATCATTTGAGTTGGAGGGGACATTTAAAGGATATCTAGTCCAACTCCCCTGCAATGAATGGGAGCATCTATAGCTCAATCAGGTTGCTCAGAGCTTGGTCCAGCCTGACCTTGAATGTCTCTGGGTCACTCCCACCACCTCTTCAAAGGTGGTGAAGCAAGGTGTTTCACTTTGCATGAAAGACCCACAACTGCAAAAGTGTTTGTTCTCCAGTCCAAATGAGAGCAAGCCCTGCTGTTTACCTAGGTGCAAATCCATCTTTGACATCAGTGCTAAGAGCATCACAGGAGATGTGGGGAACAAGGAGGTCCTTGAGCTCCTTGACATATCCATGGGAAGGGCTGTGAAAACAATCCTCGACATGACCTAGAAATCATCTGTAATAGTCTCTTGAGAGGATACTGACAGAAAAATCTCAGCCTAGCATTTGCAGCACCTTCCTTGGCAGATGTGCGAGCACCTAGGTGCAACCCCAGCCCCATCTCAGCTGGGATGGGAAATGACAGAGAAGCAGAGGGTGTAAATACCCTTGTACTCATCAGCTGTTGCCTCTTTCATCCCACATCTCTTCTATGCATCTGAGCCCATGCTACCATTCTCTTCCTCACTGGAAGGAAGAGCAAAGGGCTGAATCACCACCTCTGCCTGCAATCAGACCCTCATCTCATTTCTCCTCACTGCCATCCCAAGCTGGGGACATGCACAGAGGGGTCAGTGGGTGCTGGTGCTTGGAGGCCAGGGCAGATCCCCATGTCTAATGCTATAATCCTCCTCTCTTTCAGGCAGCAGGAAAGCCCCGGCTGACAGGATCCCAGTGCAGACAGGGTGTAAAGAGCCATGGCAGCTCCAAAGCAAACACTCCCACATCTTCATTCCTTCCACCCTATTGGCCATTGATTTCAGATAAATATCCGTCCAGCCCTGACAGGGCTCAATTCTCCTAATTATAGCCCTATTGACATGTGATCTTTAGCTGCTCAGCTTGTCAGGAGCCATCTATCAGGCAGACAGATTTCTTTGGCTCAGGAGGAAATGAGATGAGAAGGGGGAAAAAAAGGAGGAGACAGGGCTGGGGAGGGGATGGATTTAGCAGAATGGCTCTATTATTGTGCTGAAGAGGACCTCTGGCCAAGATTTCAGATTATTAACAAATACATTGTGGAAGGCCTCAAACACCTACCTTGAGGGTAAAATTATAGGGGCAGAGTTAAGGTTAAGCGTTTTACTTTGGGAACACTGTATATGGATCCCTGCAGACAGTGTTCATAGCTCTCTCTTTTCCACGCACACATGAATTGATTTTGCCAGGTCTATGCAGCCCTGAAATCATAGAATCACAGGGTCACAGAATCATAGAATGGCTTACTTTGGAAGGGACTTTAAAGATCATTAAGGTCCAACCCACCTGTCATGAGCAGGGTTGCCACCTCACCAGATCAAGCTGCCCAGGGTCCCAGTCAGCCCAGCCTTGAACACCTCCAGGGATGAGGCATCCACAAACACCAGCTGTGGGTAGATAGCAGAGGCAGGACATGGAGTAAGACAGACCCTGGTCTCGACTGGCCCTTCAGAGAACTGTTGCATTGGACTTGCAGAGCTTGCTCCTGAGCTGGACTCACAGGGAGCCAAGGGGACATGGCCAGGAGACCTGACTGGGGTCATGTTTGGGGGACATGCTATCTTCATCAGCCTTAGAATCATAGAATCATTAATGGAAAAGACCACTAAGATCATCTACTCCAACTATCAACTCATCACCACCATGCTCACTACACCATGTCCCTCAGTGCCACATCTAACTCTTTCTTGAAAACCTCCAGGGACAGTGGTTCCAAATGCTCTTCCAGCTGGCTGCACTGGTGCAAAAGACAAACGATTTTGGGTCCTCCCTGGCTGTTTCTCCTGCTTTATGGGCTGCACAGGATAGTCAAGGAGTTCTGTAGGCTGTGAATATCTGCTTGGATCATCTCCAGATCCCCAAAATGACACCACATCCATGTGGCTTTTCCCAGGTTATGCAGTAGGTGTGTGTTCATTGCAGGGTAGACTAGATGACCTTTAAGGGTCCCTTCCAACCGAAAAAATTCTATTATTTTTTTTCTCCTAAAACACACGTGAGTGCATACCGCCTCAATGGTGATGCTGTTACAGATGAGTTACAGGCTGCATCTATCATCAGCCAACACTGCAAAGCAGAGTGGGGCCGGCACTCAGTCAGCGATCAGGGAAAGAGCCCTGTTAGCTGACTCATATCCTGGTCGGCACATCTCTGTATTGTGAAAGGATCCAGCCAGCCGGAGTGTCTGGAGATAACAGCCTTTACCGGGGAGCCCTGAGAGCTCAGGGTTCATTTACAAAGCTGGGTTTATTCATGCCGGGCCGACTCTCTCTGTATCTGCATTATCGATCCTCTCTCCCCCGTCTGCAGTATCAGCCCATCCATGGAGATAGCTGTCTGCAGAACCTGCTTCCACTCAGCTCAAGTATCCAGGGTACAAGCAGCAAGGACTGGCTTTGCGGAAGTGCTGAGCATTCAGAAAACCTGGATTTGGTGGAAAAAAATGCAAAGACACAGGCATCTCTCATCTCTCCCTCAATGGGAAGGGAGAAACACGGTCTGTTTACTGCTACAGAAACAGAGGCACAGGAAGATGAAGTGATTTCTCAGTGTCTTTGGTGCTCAGTTCCACAGCTCCAGTAGAATGACACATCTTCCATCTCTTAAATTTCCCTCCCTTCAGTCCATTTAATAATGTTGCATTGAGAGAGACAGCGCTGATGCATTTCTGTGATGGAACACGATGGAGAGGAATCACCTTGGAATGGGCCAGAGGTGCTGAGTTGCGTATTCGGATGCTGCTCCAAAGATCCATGCCATGAACCTAGCATCCCTTCATAAGCATTTCCCACATTGCCAAGATTGCTTGACAATACTGTTGACCCACTGCATGCCATGGCCCTGCAGGACCTGCATGCCTTTCTGGGCACCGTGCTGGACACAAGTCAATCCTTGGTGAGCCTTCATCCCAGGCTCTTCCTCAGAGGTCTCTGCAGGAGGTGCCCAAGGTTGGGATTGACCATTCGTGGTGACTGCACCCATGAAACATGAAATGCCCACAAGAAGGATGACATGCTAATGGGATCATGCTTCCTGCAGATCAAGGCTACGCACACACCGCTGCATGAATCATTTATGGCAGATCTGGCTTCACCAAGGAGGAAAACCCAGGGTGTTCGGGCTGAGGTTGGGGAGCCTCATTGCTGCAAGACTGCTGCATGGGATTGGAGCAAAAAAGTTGGATACCATTTTTCCAACTTTCAATCCGGTACCATTGGCCTTGTGCAGACCAGTTTTGGAGGGCATTTGAAGAAAAAGCAAGGTCAGAAATCACTGCAGTCCTTTAATAGTGCAATCTTCTCTCCTGCTCTCTGCAGAAAGCCCATCCCACCATCCCTGGCTGAGTTCCCCACAGCCACCCTGTCATGGGGCAGGTTCATCCAGACCATCTCCACTCCTCCTGCCCATACTAACTCCTGTGTGTCCCGAAATAATACACCTCCATCAGCTGCACAATGACATTGTCCTGCAGGTAAGGAGCAGGAGTATGTAAGGCCAGCAGTGACTCACAGTGCTGCTCAGGCTCTCAGCAGGGGTTTTGGATACACCTATAGCTGGTTTCCATGTCACATTTACAGCAGACACATATACATTTATTTCCATGCATACATTCATAGCCAGTTTCTGTTCTTTTATCCTGCAATTCTTTAAGCATCCAAGTAGAGCTTTGCTTTCAGATGACCCAAAGCAGAAATAGAATGACACTATTCTTGTCAAATCAAAATCTGCTTAAATGAGAATTCATTTTAACTCTCAATTAAGCGCAAACTTCAGAAAGAGGAAGAGGATTTGGTTCAGAACTGAGAGAGCTGCTGGCAAGCCAAGTGCCCCAGTGCTGCATTATTTCAGCCCTCTCAGCTTGAACTTTGCAGTTACACAGTGTCTGCTTCTTCAGGGGTTTATTCTCAGGTGGAAAATACTGCACAGACTCATTACACAGTGGGAAATGGCAAAAGCAATGTGAGGGTGAGGGTGAGGGCTGAGAACCCTCTAGGATCTCACTCTCCTCCTGCACCAGTTTGACACTGCCACAGTATCGTTGGCTCAAGGGTAAATTATTGTGATTTATGCAAGATCAGCATAATAAAAAAATTACAATGAGGCTTTAATGCACACACATGCCCTCTGGCTGACTTTGCTTCACCGGGACACCCATATGGGCCTAGTAAATGCAGTGTGCTAGGCCAGGATTCTTGTCCCAGGGCTGGCGACACTCTAGCCCAGGAGCTTGATTCAATGATCTTTATGGGTCCCTTCCAACTTGGGATTTTCTATGATTCTATGATCTCATCAGTCTGTGGGGCAATGGGTCCTGAGTCAGCATCCCCATCCCTGCTCTCTCCATGTGCACCATTCACACTGGAGAGGGAAAAAATAATACCACTCTGCCCTCCCGCATCTGTTTGCTCCATACATCCAGACCCCTTTGCCTCCAGCAGAAGCATTGGCAGATCCTTTGCTTTAATGTTAGCTGAGCTTTAGCACTGGTCCCCAGCTCTGCCATTTATCTAGAAGGCTCTGAATCATGAGTGAGCAGAGTTAATAAATCTACTCCTATGTCACCTGTAATCAAGCTGGTAAATAAAGTAGAGCTGTCAGGGAGCAGTAGCCCATGCCACCAGGTTCCTTGTTTTTGGATGTGTCTTGTTGGTGTTGTCCGGGTGAGATATCTATTTTCATCTTCCCAGTTTGCAGCCACCATCAGCTGCTTTTTACAGAGTAGAAGTTGCTTTCTCCTACACTGAATCAAGCCCCAAGTGGTGCCTGGAACCCTTTTTTTTTTTTTTTTAATTCTTCTCCATAGATGGAGACAGTTTTTTCACACAAAAAAGTACTATCAAAGTTCTAAATGAACTCAACACCTTGTAATCTAACCCCTTGCCTTCACAAGGGGTAGCAATCCCAGCAGAGGATCAACTTCATTTTTCTTCCATCTTTATTCACCTTGTACTTCCCTGCCAGTGACCCCAACAGCCCAAGCTGCCTGACCAGGGCTGGGAGCACTACAGGGAAAATGATGGGATTTAACTCTATTTCCCATCCAGCCGGCAGTCCAGCATGTGACAATGAGCAGCTTTGCCCAGGAGAGAATTGAAAAGCAGTTTTTCCCATGATAGATGAATGGAAGGATGGATGGATGAAAAGATGGATGGATGGATGAAATGACGAATGGATGGATGCCCAGCTGGGACTAATATCTCCTGTGAGATACCCTGATATCTCCAGACAACATCTCAACTCTGAGAGGGGAAATCGAGGCACGCCAGGAAGGAAAACAGCACATCAAGTTCATTTAGTTAATAAGTGACTTCCTCTAATTGTACGTGGAGAATTGATTCCAGCCAAGTCCCTCAGCAGGCGCGGGTACTGCAGGGAGGTTTGGTAGGGGTAGGTTTCCTGTAAGACGGGAAGTCTTCCTCCTGCTGTACCTTGCTCTCCTCATTCTGCTCCGGCTCTGGGAGGCAATCCAAGCACTACATATCTTTAATTATTAAGCAATTACCCTCTGTAGTTACTTATGTGCTACGGAGCCTCCGGGATGATTCTGCCAACAGTACCAGGGCATAAAGCATCCCCTGATGCTTCCTCCACAGCAGCTGAATCACCCAGCTCCATTAACTGACATCCACTGCAGGCCCACACACAAACACATCCCTCTACTCATCCCACTTTCCTCCACTAGTGGCCCTCATTCCTCATCGAGCCCCTGGGAGCCCTTCTGGCCACCGCTACCAATTACAAAGCAGTTCCAGTAAGGAGGATGGAGGTGTGAGTTCATCAGTCATGGCCCCAAAGGAGTCTTCAGGCTGGGGAGCATCCTGCAAATTGGCTGATCATGGAGCATCTAGAGGAAGGTTCAAGAAGACCTTTCTTGTCCCTTCCTCATGCTTGTCAGGGGGAAAACTCCCCTTTCCCTATGGATCCTAAGTGCCTTTAAATGGCCATTCACCAGCGCTTATGTGTAAGCTCTGGGGCCTGACAGCAAGGAGAAGACTAAAGTGTTTTTTGCAGAAAAGGATCTTCCACCAGCAGTTTGTCTTGTGGACAAGACCTTTTGTCTAGTGGCCAAGGCAGCCATATGAGTCTTCCTAGACAGACCCAGTATCTCATAGAGAAAATTTTGGGGACAGAGAAGCAACTAGGGCTTTAGAATAAGCCTCAAATCAAGGCACAATTTATCAAGAAGCAGCATTCTAGCATGGGATACAACCTCCAAACACAGTCCCATCTTCCTATGGTGGTAAGCATTCAAAAGCTTTCTCTGTGCTGTTTATATTAGTTTTTTAAAAAAGATGTAGCCATGCAGTTTTCCTAAAGCATGAGGGATTAGCAGGGAGCACACATAGTTAAGATGCTCCATGAATATTTGTACCCATCTTTTTAGAGGTCAGTAGCACTTCCTGGCCTGTAACCGCCACTGTTGGCACAGTCTAAGGCCATTTCAAGAACACTCCAACCCTTTTATCCACCTGCAGATAAATACCTCTTTTTCCTCTTCTCCATCCCCTAAATCCATCCAACACATAGGATGAGATATGCTGTTGTCAGAGCATGGAGGGAGTCTCCTCTTCTCTATTACTTGTGTCCACGTTACCACTGTCTTTATACACACTCTGCGACCATTGCTGACCTCAGACCATGAGGATCTCCTCCTCATCTCCACTGGGAGCTGTGGAGCAAAGCAGTTTTCAGCAGCCCAAGGCAAGGTGAATCCTTTGCTTTCAACTTCCTTGAAGTTCATGCTCTCCAGAAGAGCTGAACAAATATTTTTCATGAAGCATCAGAAAAATGCTGCTTGGGCAAACTCTGATTGCTCCTGGGGAGTGCATTGCAGAGCAGCACTTGCAAGGGAAAACTCTTCAGCTGTTTGCAGGTAAACTGGAAAGTCTGGGTTTCATTTGTGTTATTATCAAAGTGTGAAACATTAGCACAAGCACATTTGGCTTCAAGGTAGCAAACCTGCTTGTTTCTATGAGGCATTCTGCTGTTCACACATTCACAGATTCTATAGTTTTCCCAGAATTGAGGAGTGCTATTTTCAATGCCTCCTGAACACCATTTCCTAAATTTCAGCATTTTCTGATGGTCCAGATTCCACTTGCAATACATCGAGCTAGTAAGGAAGCACAAGAATCACAGAGTCATAGAATCAAAGAATCATTAAGGTTGGAAAAGACCACTAGGATCATCTAGTCCAACTATCAACTCATCGCCATCATGCCCACTAAACCATGTCCCTCAGTGTCACATCTACAGTGATTCCACCACTTCCCTGATTTACCTGATCATCCCAGGCTGTTTGGCCAGCAATCTATGTGGATGGAATAGTTTAGGAGAAGGTATAGGATCCACGCAAAACCTTCCACGACACTATCCCAGCCTCCAGCATAAGCTCCAGAGCTGTGTAAGCCAGAGATGGGTCACTAGATGGAATATACACAGGTCTGAGGTCCAGTCTTGCACTGCTTCCTCTGGATTGAGTTTTTCTATGGAATGAGGCTAAGAGTGATTTTCACCCCAAAAGTGGCCAGCATCCGCTACTACACTTGTGCTAATCATAAAATCTTAGAATCATTTGAGTTGGAAGGGACCCTTAAAGGTCATCTAGTCCAACTCCTGCAATGAACAGGGACATCTACAGCTACATGTATGCAGCAAACCGGCATGCCACACAGAACATACTTGCATGCTTTCTGTGAAAGAGAAAGCCCCCATCCCAGCAACATAAAATCAGATGTGGGCTGACAGTAAAGTATTTCACTGCTGCTTTAATAAATGAAGATAAAGAGATTTGAATGGAAACATTGCTCTTCAAATCCCTTGAAATAAATAGGTCACTTTTTGATTGCAGTGCACTGCTTTTACTGTTTGATGCCAACTCTTCAGCAAAAGTGAGACAAATTCAGTGTTAGTGACCTGGAATTCATTCATCACTTTTTCTACCTTGGCCAAAGACATTTTCTCCCTTCATCTATCCTCTTTGTCAGACAAATGTGGAAAATTTCCACTGCATCCAGCTAAAACTGAGCCATTAAGCCAAACAGTTCACCCGACTGTCACTCCCAAAAAGTGGTTCTTTCTGTAAGAAGTTGGTGCAACAAATGGCAGAGCCTTGGTCTGGAGGGACTCTGAGAAGTCTGGGACAGCAGGAACATCAGAAGAGTCACAGCGATCATAGAATCGTTAAACCATTTGAGTTGGAAGGGACTTTTAAAGGTCAGTTCCTCTGTAATAAAGAGGGACATGTGCAGTTAGATCAGGGTGCTCAGAGTCCTGTCTAGCCTGACCATGAATGTCTCTTGGGACAAGACATCCACTACCTCTCTGGGCAACCTGTTCCAGTGCTTTACATTTCACTAACCTTATTGTAAAAAACATTATTCTTATATCTAAATCTCCTCTGTTCTGGTTTGAAACCATTTTCCCTTGTCGTATCGCAACAGACCCTGCCAAAGAGTCTGTCCTCTTCTTTCTTATAGGTCCATTTACAAAGCAAAAGTATTCTCTTCTCCAGGATGAACAGCCACAATTCTCTCAGCTTGCAACACACCAATCCTCAGTAATGTCCCATAGGCTGGCCATGAAGTCTATATCCCAAGATTTCCTTGAAAGTACACAAGATGCATTCCACCTTGTGACGCAGAGAGATATGCTTTATATTTAATGAAATGGGAAGTATAGATGAAACCCTGATTGAATACAGGAGCTTTGGACTAATGCACAGCAGCAAATTCAGCATCCTATAGGTCCACTCCCACCACTAGATGAGCTGTGTGGATGAAGCTGCAGACAGTGGTGAGAAGGCAGAAGACAAGCCCTGAAGCACAGCCAATTCAGTGGGAACTCAGCACATGGAGGGCTCTTGTGATATGTTGGTTTTATTGCTCCTTTGGAGGCCACACACAGGGATCACTCCTGACTTGAGTGGTTCATGCTTGATGGCTACCAGCTAGCATTCAGGGAAGGGTATGTGTCCGTTTGGTCCAATCAACCAGGCTTCAAAGAGATTTTGTGAGCTTACAGAAGAATTTACTGGGGAAAAAAAAAAGTCACAGTTCACAAAAACTGAAGAGGAACTAAGTTGTGGAGACTCAATTCCCAGGTCACAGCAAGAAGTTGTGCACAGAAAGTGTCATATCTTGTATAATGCTACGGAGAACATGGGCGAGAAAAATCTGATCCACAGAACCATTTGTGGGGATGTTGGTGCTCTTCTCAAATAAGAGCAGCAAGAGTTGGTGAAGGAGCCAGATGCTGACAGAATAATGCTTTTCATCCAGACTTCTCCCCAGAAAAGGGACCATGGAGAATTGGAGAAGACCAATGGATGAGGAACTGCAAAGCCACCTGTTGTATATGAAGGGTGAATAGTCCATTTTCCGAGGCACAACTGAGTGTTCAAGAGGAGGGATTTTGCTACGTTCCATTGACATCCATCAGTTTTGCCTTTTCTGACTTTGGCAATCATCCCTTAATCACAATATTTTCATAGAATCAATCACAGAATCATTAAGATTGGGAAGACCAACAAGATCATCTGGTCCAACTATCAACCGATGTCTGTGACCACTAAGCCATATCCCTCAGTGCCACATCTCCACATTTCCTGAACACCTCCAGGGACAGTGACTCCACCACCTCCCTGGGCAGCCTGTTCCAATGCATTACCACTCTTTCTGAGAAAAATTTTTTCCTAATATCCAACCTGAAGCTCCTTTGTTGCAACTTAAAGCCATTGTATTATTGTATTATTTCTCTGTGCCAGCATGTGCCCATCAGTGTCTACAGAGGACCTCAACATTGATCAACATCACAGACCAGGCGGGATAACAAAGTCTGAGGGAGAAGTGACCTGACCAGGAACTCCTACAGCAGAGGAATGTGGAACCAAAATTCCCTGCCCTCTTCTGTCTTGCATTTCCTGGAAAGCAGAACTTTAGGAAGCCTGTGCAGAAATCCACCCCAGGGGTCCTTCTGGCTCTCCACAGGCCTGATTAGCTCAGATTGCATTTCCAAGGGCCTCTTTGGACTCCTCCATCTCAGGAGGGAGCGTACACCACTCTGCAGCCTCAAACAACTTCTTGATGTTAAATTTCCCAATCTCCCAGTACTGAATCCACCTTGAAATTGGTCTCGAAAACTCTCTTTGCAAGCAGACAGGAAGGGAGCTTAGGAGATGGAAGGAGGAGGAGGGGAGGTGGCAGGGAAAAGAAATTAGATATATTTTCTGTAAGAAGAATAAACAGGAAAAAAAGTAATCTCAGCAGTGGAATAATGGAGCTGTCTCTGAGAAATGCCCATTGTGAAGCAGTAGCACAGATAGGTAACTGCAGGGAGCAGACATGTGGGGTTTGATGACAGTGGCGGGACTCCAGGACCTGTGTTAGCAGCAGTAAATTGGGCATCCTGGCCAGACCACCCACGGCCAAGGCCAAAATCAGGATCCAAGGAGAAGAGTCTAAACAGAAGGAATTTAATCACCATAAGGAAATATTAAAAGCAATTTTACCATGTGATCCCACTCCGTGTGCATCCAGGGTGCAGGATTTGCTTACATCATGGATGAAATGATGACCTAATCTGGGACAGGGACAATTTCAAGTTCTGGGGACTAAATTTTTGGGAAATGGCAAGGAGAAGAGACAAGATTTTATCCAGACTGCCTGCTCTCCTCTAGCATAACTCTGCCTGTCATTAAAGATGCTGTCACTTTTGGCTCACACTTGAGAGGGACAAGAGTAGCATCCTTTTAAAATCAAAGCCTGATAGTCTGTGGCGGGGATATTTCACTGATGGAACTCAGAGGCACTAAAGTCATTGCCAGACTACTTCTTTACTCAGGAGTCCCTGCGAAACCCTGGAAAAGAATGGGTTTGCAACATCTTCAAAGCTGGAAACACTCTTCACCCAGCCCTGCTGAAAATAGGGAAACCACTGAACGTATCCATGCTAGTTTCCACTGGGAGAGTGGCTTATAAATCTCCTTTCCATCTACATGAACTGATTTGAGGCAATAACTGGAAAGGACCTAGGTCTGTTTAGAGACTGGATATCAGCACTATCTGTTTTTCACTATCTACTCCAAACCATACTTTTTGGTGTGGGAGCCTGTTTCTCTCTCCTCTTTTCTCCCCCCTATCTGCTCCAAGCTTGATAGGGACAGGTCAGTCAGTCTGTCACCGCTAGTCTTTGGGTACTTTCAGAGTCACTCTAATGACAGCACACCTCTCTGCTGAGCCGCTGAGCCACAGCAATAAAAGCCTCTTAAACCCAGCAGCCCCTCTGAGCGAAGTGTCTTGCCCACCGCTGAGGCCTTTCCTTCCCCCTGGAAATGGCATCCTGCCGATTAGCTCTGCTGCCCAGGACAAGAATCGAACATGAAGACTTCCACTTTTAGATGCATTAAAGTCCTTTGCAGGAAACGCTCAAAAGTCCACCCTTTTCCCCTTTCACCTACCCTCCCATTTCTCCCTGACTCCTCTCCATGCTGAAGAATGTGCATCTCGGGTGATACTTTTGGGAGCTTGGTTGGTTCCTTCCCCACCAAACCCTCTCTGTTTAGTAGGTGCTGAGAAGATTAGGTGATAGGAGCTCTGTGGTGCATTGGGATGGTCTGGGCATTGGGATGCCCTCAGGCCTGGATGCAGTACCCCATCTGGAGTACTGCGTCCAGCCCTGGGGACCCCAGCACAAGAAAGACGTGGAGCTCTTGGAACGAGTTCAGAGGAGGGCAACCAACATGATCAGAGGGCTGGAGCACCTCTCCTATGAGGAAAGGTTGAGGGAAGTGGGCTTTTTTAGTTTGGAGAAGAGAAGGCTCCAGGGAGACCTCATTGTGGCCTTCCAATACTTGAAGGGAGCATATAAACAGGAGGGGGAACGATTGTTCACAAGGGTGGATAGCGATAGGACAAGGGGGAATGGTTTTAAACTGAGACAGGGGAGATGTAGGTTAGATATTAGAAGGAAGTTTTTCACACAGAGGGTGGTGACACACTGGAACAGGTTGCCCAAGGAGGTTGTGGATGCCCCGTCCCTGGAGGTATTCAAGGCCAGGCTGGACGTGGCTTTGAGCAGCCTTGTCTAGTGGTTGGTGACCCTGCACTCAGCGGGGGGTTGATACTCGATGATCTTTGAGGTCCTTTTCAACCCAGGCCATTCTATGATTCTATGATTCTATGATTCTATTATTCTATGATTCTATGATTCTATGATTCTATGATTCTATGATTCTATGATTCTATGATTCTATGATTCTATGGTATTGTCAGAGGACGTCAGGCTTGGCCATGAATGCCACAAGAGAGACCCAGGTCTGTTGAGGTTGTGGATGCCCCATGCATGGAGGAGTCCAAGGTCAGGTTGGATGGGTCCTTGGGCAGCCTGATCTAGTGGGTGGCAACCCTGCTTATGGCAGGGGTTTGGAACTAGATGATCTTTAAGGTCCCATCCTACCTATGCCATTCTATGTTTCCACATGATTCTGTTGCCAGCAGCTCTGTATGTACTGGTAAATTATTAAAGGTCATCCAAGCACTCTTGCCCTGTTTTGTAGGATAAGAGGATTTAATAATGCAAATTCATGTATCGCTTGCCCATTGGCCTTGGGACCAGGAACTCCAATAGAGACATAGTCTTTGTGGCTGCCAGCACCCAACCAGTCTTCCTGCCACTTCTGACTGCGGAGAAAGCATAGGCAGATGGCAAGCAGGCAACAGTCTTTCAAATCTCTCTCTTCATTGGATTTTGGTAGTTTTACTGCTTAGTTTCTCTTCTGTCACCAGCAGTACATGGGAATGAGAGGGCAGCAGCCATTTGAATGGGATGTGAAAAACATCGTGGTGCCTATGCCTGGGGTGAAAGTCCAAGAATTTCCATCAGCTGTCTCAGACCCTGGACCCTCTGCTCCATCCTCAAGGGAGCCAGTCTGTCATTTCACACCCTTAGTGGTTGCAGAGCTGTGCTATGCATTGGTGAAGAGCTGATGAATGAAGTGCACAATAATATGAATAATAAATAAGCTTGTCTGTTGGTTTAGAGGATTTTGCTCTGCCGCAGGGCTCATCAAGACATCCTCTGGGACCTGTTGCATTTGAAGGGATCATTGTGTCCCTAGATCATTAAGCCATCTCCATAGCAGTACAACAAGCTTGCTTTGGATGTCCTGGGTTGGTACAGCTCTTGAACCCCCTCTCTCAGCATGATGGCATTCAGAAAAGCAGTATTTAGCTTTGTCACAATTCAGTGGCTGAACTGCTCTCTTACTGTTTCCTCTCATTTCACCAAGTCTGGGTTTGGAAGGTAAAAGGTTGATAGCTCAGTATGGTTCTGCTCAGTTCAGCAACTCGGCTGCGCTCAGAGAATTGCACCCTTGGGAAAGTGAGATGTGTTATTCCCATGCCCTGGCACGTGTCCCAGGCAGGGTAAGGATGAAGTCAGAAGGCAGATGGGTGTGCTGAGAGCTATAGGCAGCCAGAATGAGCTGGAACATGGATGAACCAGAACCAAGAGACTTTAAGTCACCAGGAGTCAAGAAGGGCACAGTGGGAAGCTGGGATTGCACGATGCAACTCCAGCCATTTAGGGGTTTGCGTCTGACTGTGCAACTCACTCACTTGAATTTATGCAAGGCCTTTATGTATGGTTCAGGCTCCCCCAGTAGAAAGCAATTTCACCAAATCCTTGGAATCAGTGGAGTTCAACTGTCTTTGAGATAAGGTAGTGCTAGGGAACATGTTCAGGGCCTGGAATCCAATCACTATTAAATTAATAGCGCAGCCTTGGACCAGCCCAATTAGCTGCCATCCACATGATTCACCAGTGCAGTTCCACAGCCATCAAGGGCCAAGAGGTCATTCCCAAGAGGCACTTAGATATGACGAGTGTGTCGAAAAATAAGAAATTTTAATGAGGTAAATACGGACGTTCCTTGCCATGTGGCCTCTGTGCCACAGGCTGATCCAAAGTATGTTTAATTTATTAATAAAGATGTGTCCTGGGAAGCTAAATCAGCCTTTCTGATCTACAATGGAAGAATAAAGACCCGATGTCTCCAAAGCACTTAGGCAAGTAACTCCCAGCAATCTGAGAATCATAGTATCGTAAAATCATAGAACTCTTTGAGTTGAAAAGGCCCCTAGTCATCTAGTCCAACTCCTCTGCAATGAACAGGAACACCTACAGATAGATCAGGCTGCTCAGGACCCCATCCAGCCTGAGCTTGAATGTCTCCAAGGACACGACTTCCACCACATCTCTGGGCAAACTGCTCCAGTGCCTCACCATCCTTATTGCAAAAAACATACAATTTTAAAAAACAGGACATTATGTAAAGTCACCATGATATAGCTCTTTATTGCCCTTCCTTCACTCATGAATTCTTTCTAAAGGCAGGTCTTTCCCCTTTGGAGCAAGGAAGACAAATTTTGTATTGATGAGGGAAGGGTAGTTTCATGAAAGAAATCAGAGAAAGGAAGAATTTAACTGGTTAAAGACATCTCAGAGTTGGGGAGACTTCTTGGAGGAAAGAAATGTAAAAGGTAAGATGAGTGGTGGGCTCCCCCACTAGTCACAGCCATAAAAAAATCATAGAATTATAGAATCATTTTGAATTGAAAGGGACCTTTAAAGGTCATCTAGTCCAGCTCCCCTGCAGTGAATGGGGACACCTATAACTGGATCTGGTTGCTCAGAGCCCTATCCAGCCTGACCTTGAATGTCTTCAAAGACTACTAAGATCATCTAGTCCAACCATAAGGAAATATCAACCATTGCTGGAAGACAAACAAACAAACAAACAAACAAATATCAATCATTTCACATGATAAATGTCATGACATTACGTTTTCCTAAAAAAATCATAGAATCATAGAATCACCAATGCTGAAAAGACCTCCAAGATCATCCAGTTCAGCCATTCATCTACCAGCAATATTACCCCTCTAAATCATGTCCCTTAGTACAACATGTAAATGTCTAAACATCTAAAATCTGGATGTCCCATCAAAACCAAGAGGAAATCAAAAGAAAACCTGACTGCTGAGTAGATGTTCTTCCTTAAGATGTTAGGAAGCAATTCTTTACTCAGATGGTGGTGAGGCATTGCAATGTGTTTTGCAAATAAGTCGTGGATGCCTATTCCCTGAAGGTATGCAAGGGCAGGTTGGATGAGGCCCTGGGCAGCCTGATCTAGTGGTTGGCAACTAGCCAAGGCAGGGGTTTGGATGATCTTTAAGGCCCCTTACAACTCAAGCCATTCTATGATTCTTCCTTCTTAGCTTTTGAGCAAGCCAAGTGGTGACAGTCTTCTTCTTGCCAGTTGCCTTTACTATCATCTTGGTAG
Source organism: Numida meleagris (assembly GCF_002078875.1). Taxonomy (NCBI): domain Eukaryota; kingdom Metazoa; phylum Chordata; class Aves; order Galliformes; family Numididae; genus Numida; species Numida meleagris. The sequence continues at coordinate 146,636,802 of NC_034410.1, forward strand.
AAGGGGAGTATGCAGGGAGCAAATCACTTCAGCACTGTATCAGTGGGACCGTACGTCAGAACCATGACCCTTAGTGGGGCTGGAGAAACCCCAGGAGCCAGAGAGGCGATGGGAAGCTGGAGGCATGGTTGATGGAGACTGAAGTGATCTGAGAGCAGTGGAACAAGAACAGTTTGGAGGTCATGGTGAATCACCAGCACAAGTCCAAGTGGCTGAAATAGTGAGAGGGTTTTCTATACCTGAGAATATGAATCCCCAAGTACCAGAACCAGCCCAGCTGCCCCACATCTGGAATCAGAAGCTGTGTCTGCAACTTTTCTTAGCTAGGTAGAGCATGGCCAGGAAAAAGCCACATGTCCCCAGATCTTACTTCTTTTCCTGACCCCATCTGTGTAACGTGTCTCAGCTGCAGTCAATTACATCTGTGTATCAATTTAGTATTAAAAGGCAAGGAAGACAAATTACTCAAACTGGCAATCCCAGAGCCTGGGAGAGAAGAATTTCTGGTGTTGATTCATGAGATTCTCATCTCTTTCAAGCTTCACCAGACTCTTCTCACAGGAGTTCCTGTGTCCATGACCACTTCATCCCTGCTTTTCCATTTCCTTAAACCTTCACAAACCTGTCTTAGAGCAGCCGTACATATGCAGAAACTCTTCCTTCCCCTCCACACTCCTCCTCCTCCCTCTCCCCCTGTGGCTGCTTGAGAAATTCAAGCCCTCTTCCTATTAGGAAGAAAAAAGGGTGTGATACCAAGTTGAAAGGGAAGGCAGAGGAATGGGTTAAAGAGGTTTAAATTGGAGTTTTATGGATATTTCTTGCTCTCCTTTGTGAGCCCGTTAAACTTTTCTTTTGTTAAAACCAAGAGGACAGGAATGAGAAAGGAGAGGAAAGAAGGGAAAAAGAAGGAGGGGAGGAAAAAAACCCTCAGATATTCATGTGCGACATAGCTCAGGGAGGTGAGACGTACAGCTGATTTGCTTAATGCTGACAGGTCTTTCTTCTTATTGGAAAGAAAACACAGCGGGGATCCTAAAATATGCCGTGTAAAGGTCCATGGCAGGAGCATTTCCAGTCTTCTGTGGTGATGCTGCAGGCCAGGTATTCATACAGACACATCAGGGGAAAATAACACAGAAAGTTCTTAAGTAGGCTCCCATTAACCTGATGCCTATGGTAATGTCAAGCCAAAGTTGCTCCTATGCACACAGATAGCCAGCACGGAGAGGTGTAAGTGTGCCAATGTGTATATGCTGGTGTGTCCATATAGGACAGAAAAGAAGGAAAAATGGGAGAAAAAGGGAAGAAAGGAATACAAAACTAAGGTGGAGGGGAGGATGGTGAGAAAGCCAAGACAAAGAAGGAGGGAGAATCTAAAAGAGGATAAATACAAAATGAAGGTGAGAATTACGATGGAGGATTCTTCCCATGCGATCCTGTTCCCTGTTGGGGTTTGGAAGGTTGATTCTCCCAGAAGAGAGTAGGGTGAGAGCCTGAGCATTTCGGAGAGTAAGAGAGCCACCAGTCTGCTTCTTCCTTGTGCCCTGGGTAGCTACAATGCTCTCCTAAGTTGAGCAGCCCCTCCAGACAACCTGACTGTGCTGTCTGTCTCCTCCAATGAGTGGATGGCTTGCCCTGGGGGACTGTGTGTTTGCCTTCCCTTGTGTCAGCTTCACAACCAACAGGGTATGTCGTGCCAACATCATGCACAACACACAAGCTGACACAGCTGATGCCCCTTGATGCTGGGACAGCTGCGATGCTCTACAAATAAAGACAAGACTCAAGGGCAATCATCCAGCTGTGGATGAGGCCATGACAAAGACTGGCATGTTACCTCTCCAAGGGGACATCCTTCTCACTAATTTCCTCTCCATACCTGTTGGCACTACATCACAGAATCACAGAACAGCTGAGATTGGAAGGGACCTCTAAAGGCCATCTGATCTAACTTCTACTCAAGCAGGGATACCTACAGCAGGTTGCATGGGACCATGTCTAGATAGCTTTTGAAGATTTCCAAGGAGGGAGAGACTGCTACATCCCTGGTCAACCTGTGGTCAAAAGGAATATTCTGTGTTCTGTTTCGTGCCCTCTGCCTCTTGTCCTGGCATCGGGCATCACCAAGAAGAGCCTGGATGCTTCCTCTTTGCACCCTCCCTTTTAGGTATTTATACACATTGATAAGATCCCTCTTTTTGTCTCACCTGAGACAAAAGCTAGGACAGATCATTATGTAAGGTCATGATATACATGCATGGTTATAATGGTAAAATCACAAGCAGAGGGTGGGGAAAAGGGAGTAGCAGAGGAGAAAGGGTGGTCCTGTGTGGGGCCAGGAGTTGGACTTGATGATCTTAACGGACCTAGGGGTATTAGTAACGGACCTAGGGGTATTAGTTGACGCTCGGCTGAGCATGAGCCAGCAGTGTGCCCAGGTGGCCAAGAAGGCCAATGGCATCCTGGCTTGTATCAGAAATAGTGTTGCCAGCAGGAGTAGGGAAGTCATTCTCCCTCTGTACTCAGCCCTAGTGAGGCCCCACCTCGAGTACTGTGTCCAGTTTTGGGCCCCTCACTGTAAAAAAGACATTGAGGCCCTGGAGCGTGTTCAGAGGAGGGCGACGAAGCTGGTGAGGGGTCTGGAGCACAGGCCTTATGAGGAGCGGCTGAGGGAGCTGGGATTGTTCAGTCTGGAGAAGAAGAGGCTCAGGGGAGACCTCATCACTCTCTATAACTACCTGAAGGGAGGTTGTAGTGAGCTGGGGGTCAGCCTCTTCTCTCTCGTAACTAGTGACAGGACGAGGGGGAATGGCTTCAAGTTGCGCCAGGGGAGATTTAGGCTGGACATTAGGAAATACTACTTTTCTGAAAGAGTGGTCAGACGCTGGAACAGGCTGCCCAGGGAGGTGGTTGAGTCACCGTCCCTGGAGGTGTTCAAGAAACGTTTAGATATAGCGTTGAGAGACCTGGTTTAGTGGGGTTATGTTGGTGGTAGGTGGGTGGTTGGACTGGATGATCTTGTAGGTCTTTTCCAACCTAGCTAATTCTATGATTCTATGATTCTATGATCTTAATGGGCTCCTTCCAACTCAAGATACTTGTGATACTATGATTCAGAAGCAACATAGGTATTTATATGGACCAGGAGTTGGGGTTTCAAGATTAACCCAGAGCTGGAGAAGTGGTGGTGTTTGGAGCTGGGAGCTATGTGCTGGTCAACCCAAGCTGATGCCAAGGTGCAAGCTGGACATATTTATGAATAGCCAGGCAGCACAACAGGAACAGCAAGAATGTAGAGGGAGCAGTTTGCACCTCCTAGCTGCAAGGTAAGCACCTACATCATGTATTAGACTTTTTGCTCTGGGTGACAAGAAGCAGAATGTAGGTCATGTCACAGAGCATTGCAAAGGCAACACTCAGGGACACTTTACAGCCTGTCCTTTCCAGAGTTACCAGAGAACCAAAGTTTCTTGATTACATTCCTCTCACACTCACAGTGTGGATGTCCTTTCTGTGGCATATTCATCTAAGGCATACATTCTGAGCTCCGTCTTTGCACAATTAGTAGTCCAGAAATGTGGAGTATAGCTATTCTCATTCTGAAGTGTTCAGCAAAACTTTCCCTCACTGCTATTGACTGTTCCACCACATATGTGGAAAGGAACAGTGTTTCAGTCCTGCTCAGGGGCTAGGACACTCAGGCATTTGGGCAGGTAGCATTCAGATGCCAGAAGCAAGGGATCCAAGAAGGACCAAGGGAACAGGCGCATGTCATGGACTTCAGTTAGAAGCTGGGCCTCTTTTGAGAGAGTCTACCCTTGTCTCAGAACAGAGCAAGCAAGAGATACCATGCTTCAAGTGGAAAATGTATCGGCAAAGAAGTGATGGGACAGCATTAGTCAAGTGATGTTCTTGTGCTATTCACAGAGATGTTCCGCATCCCACCGGGTCTTCCATGGGATCACCACATAAAACAGCCTCATAACAGGAGACAAAATCTTACTCTCCAAGACTTGCAAGTCTCCTCCCAAGGACATTAGGGCTTCACCACTCCAAAGTCTGCTATAGAAATATCTCTCTACAGTCATCCACAAGCTGACATGGAGGCTGAAAATCAGGAAGGGTACATTGTTACTGCTCATACATCATGATGCTGAGGAGCATGATGGGGAGATGTTCACTATCAGTGGGCCACTGTGGAGGCAATTGTGAGAGGGAGAGCAAATATGTCCAGCAAAAGCCACTGAGGTGGCTAGGACTAGAGCAAAGAACATAAGATGAGGGGCCAAGAGCTGGGTTCATTCACCAGAAGAATAGGCAAAGGGAGATCATATTGCCATCCTTAGCTGCCTAGTGGGACAAAGGCAGACTTATCACAGATGTGCACAGTAGGAGAACAAGGAGCAACATGGACAAGCTGGAATATGGGAAATCCTGACTGATAAAAGGAAATTTTCCTGCACTAAGGACTTTGAAACCTAAAGTGTTGGCTAAAAGAGACTGTGGGGTATTTTTCCTTCGAGACAGTCTGAACAAAACTACATAACTTTATGGCCTAATTTGTCCCTGCTTTCTGTGAGCAGTAGGGCTGAGTGATCTCCAGAGTTCCCCTTGTACCCAAATCATTCTGTATGACATTGTCCTGCAGCTGTATGACAACATCCTGCATGCAGCCAAGGGATGAACCCCACAAAAATCACATGTGATGGTCACTCACAGACCTCCATGCCCTCCACTGGGAAATAATTTTGACCTCCTAGATCTCACAATTCTGAGGCTTCAGAATTTCACTTTTTCCTCTTGCCTGGATCATCGCTATTTCCTGCAGCCCAAGCTGACAGCTTCACACCTACCAACATCCAACACAAAACAGAATATTTCTATAACCAATCCCATAGTCCTTCTTTTGTCCTGACCAGACCTGTGAGCGTACATCCTGAGGTATGCCATTGTCTACAAGGAAAACTGGTTCTGGAGAGACCTTGTAAATGAAGGTGAATCTCTGTCATTCTCTGGGTAAATAAGCTGTTGGGAAATTGCTTTTTGTCCTTTTAAGAATTTGTTGCTAAATGATCTCTTCCTCCTCTTTTCCTTTTGGGAAAGCCAAAGTTTTGCTTTTATGTGGGGTAGTCAGCAGCTGCCCAAACTCATTTTTTTCCACATCATCTAGGACTGTGGCTCTCTGATTGTAATTTGACAGTGAGGCTGCCCCATCCTTCCGTGCACCATCTCCTGTAAACATCAGCTCCCTCCTTGAGCAGACATGAAGTTAAGGGCTAGATACATGGAAAAGAACTTTCCCACATGGCTCTTCTGTATTGGAACATGTTGGGAATCATAGAATCATATAATCATTTGAGTTGGAATGGACCTTTAAAGATCATCCAGTCCAAGGTGACGCTCCTACTGAAGCATTTCCCATGATGAATCTCACCACGCAGGTGTATGAGGAAGATGAAGAGGGGGACATGGGGTTTCTCAGGTCATAGGTAAATCTTAGAGGAGTTCTACTACGGGACACAGGACAGGCTCAAAAGGATGTGGTTCCTCCACTCTGCTCTCCTTCCTCCACCCTGAACCAACCCCACTCCCACCCCACTACAGTGAACTATGGGAAACTTTCCATTGCCCCAGAGTGAACATTCTGATTGCAACCCCCTGTCATTTCCCCCTATGCTTGTGTCCTTCCCCATGCCCCAGCCTGTAAGAACAGTGCTTCTGGACAGCCCTATTCACCTTATTCCAATGGGAGGGAAATGCCCCGCTTGATTCACTCTGTCCTCCTGGGAAAGCAGAGTCCTGTGTGGAAATGAGCTCCGTTCCTCTCCTTTCTCTCCCTCTTCTCTCTTCCCCTCTGCATCACACTCATCGTTTCATCCTTTGAGAACTCTCTGCCTCTCCCTATGGGACCCACTTTAAAAAACAAGGGGAGGAGGGATGGGGGAAAAAGGAAAGAAAACTCCATTGTCTTGTCAAAGGGAATAAGTGAAAAGTTGCAAGTGTCTCTCTGCAGGTTTTGGCTCCTGTGTGTTCTCCTTTCAAACCCTGCCAGCCTCAGGGGCTGTCATTTCGCCTTCATCTCAGCGGATCGACCCATGGTTTCCCACTGCTCCCCCTCCCTAGCATCAGTGAGCGCGGAGCTGCCAGGCTTTTCACGGCCACCATAAGCTTGATCCTATTGACAGGTCTCTTCTCTTTGCTTCCTTTTCAAAGCGGGGCTCAGGGTCCCTTCCTTCCTCCCTTCCTTTCCCCTTCCTTCCCTCCCTCTCTTTCTGTTCCCGATTTTCTTCTTCTTAGAGGCACGCCGCCGAGGTGCTGCTGTGCAATGACTTGATGAGGCCACACGCGGCGGAGCCGGGGCCCAATTATAAACCCCTCTTTAAGAGCGGCCTTCATTTAGAGAGTGAGATCGGAGCTGTTGGAATATTAACGAGCTCTTGCCAGCAGCACAGCATCCAGCAGCAGGGAAGGTATGCGGGGAGGAGGGGTGCATTCATCAGTCCAGGGTGATGCCCTCGGCAAGAGTTTCCAGGAACAGAGATGGCGATGCGCACCCACCACTGTGCTGGGCATGGTGTTGGCCACACCAGCTTATCCCAGCAAGGCTGGATAAAGGTTGGACTTGATGACCTTAGAGGTCTTTTTCAACAAAATGATCCTATGATTCTATGATTCTGTTATTCAGTGATTCAATGATCCTATGATTCTATGAGCCTGTGATTCTATGATTTTGTGACTCGATTCTGTGATTCTATAATTCTACGATTCTATGATTATATGATTCTATGATCCTACAGTTCTATGATTCTATGATTCTGTGAGTCTATGATCAAGGAAATGGTTTAAAGTTGTGCCAAGGAAGATTTAGATTGGACACAAGGAAGAATTTTTTTCAGGAAAAGAGTGGTCAAGCATTGGAATGGGCCGCCCAGGGAAATGGTGGAGTCCTTGTCCCTGGAAGCAATTAAGAAAAGTCTGGATATGGTGCTAAGGGATATTGTTTAGTGATGGGACTTGGCAGGCCAGGTTGATGGTTGGACTTGAAGATTCTGAAGTTTTTTTCCAGCCTAGACTAATCTATGATTTATGCATGGGGTCACCATGACCCCTCCCATAAGGCATCACCCAGACATAGGGTTCTGTCCCACCTTTCCAGATGTGGTCTTATGGCTACAGAAGGTACAAGAATTTATGTCACCACATCTGAAAGTGGCCTTGAGACTTTGTCCCCTGGGTGGCACAAGGCTTCCTCATTACCTTTCCTCATCCATGTAATGGGTTAGGGACTCTTTTGTGGATATTCAGCAGAAAAGTGGTTGTATGCTGCCAGGTGACTAGCTGTCATCCAGCGTAGAATTGGAAGATTACAAATACTGACCCCAAAGCCCATTAAAGCTTCAAAAGGGGATTGCGCAAGAGGTGGGTCTGGAAAGATCTCCACTGTTTACTGGAGGGGCATATGGGTGCCCATCTACAACACAACCGTGTTGGCAAACACATGGGACCAAAGAAGAGCACATGCATGCAACAGATGTCAACATATGCAGATACATGCACCCAAATGGCAGGTACACCTGCAAGCACATCCAAACCAGCCCATGTTTAATGAGATATTCATGACCCTGATCACACAACACAGCCAGACCTGCACACAAGTGTGTCTGTGCAACCACACAAACACAGAAATCCAGCTTTCATCTGGCACCCTCAGTCCCAATGAAGCCATAGGTTGAAGGCTCAGAAGGTACATGACAACAAAACAAACATGACACCACAAGAAAAGTCTGAGAAAAAATGGAGAAAGCAACCTCATGCAAAGCTACAACAAGATACATAAACGGATGTTTTTCGCATTGAATCTGGCTAGCTATGTGATCCAAGACATGTCCCAGATCCCATCCCAGGAAAGCTGAGTCCAATTTGAGGGTCCCTGAAACTTTTATCCACTCAAGGAGAATCCCAGGGGCCAGATGCTGGAAGCTGAATCAAATGCAGTGACTAAGGTGCTCTGATTTTTCATAGAGTGCAAAGACAAATGTAGTAGCACAGGTGGGAGGGAATAGAGATATAGCCCCAGATAATAATAATAATAATAAATGAGAGTGGTGAGAAATGCATTTCTGAACCAAGGAAGTCCCCAGAACACCAAGGACCCCAGTTCACTGGAAAACCAGTTCCCCCAGTTTAAAAACTAGAAATAGAGACAAGCAAAGTATGTTGAGATGGATAATAACTTTATTAGACCTTTAGTACAGATAGCAGGTGGATTTTCAGCCCACAAATGCTTCTACAGATCTGAAACAGAAAAGAAATTGTCAAGTTGGTAAAAAATTTTGTTGAGTGCAGTGGATTTATGTTGATCAGCTGGATGAATGGAGGGGAAAAGGTATCTGTAATGTAGACCAGAGGAAATATCAGTCCCTTGGGAGAGAGGGAGGAGACAGGTGCAGGTAGAGCCTCTGGACCACTACAGAGTTAAGGCCTGAGGAGGCATGGGAAAAAAGAGTAATACTGCATTAAAGCAATTGTTGCTCATTATAAATCCATAATTCCTGATACTAAATTGTTCTCTGATTAAGGTATTTAACAGATCTGCTTCAAGGATCAGAGCAGAGAGCTGCTGAAAAGCATTTCCCTGCTGGGAGCTCATCAGGCATCACTGCTCTGGTAGATGATGATCATCTGGTCACACTGGTTTTGTTTCCAGGGCACACAACACGTTATTTTGTGGACAGTGTGTTGCATCCTTAGATGTGCACAGGAAGCATCATCCTTTGCAATACAGTAGCTCCCATGGATACCAAGAGCAACTGAGAAAGGCCTAAGAAATTCAGAAAGACAAACTTTTAATGCCTTTATGAATTTTCCTATTAATACAGGATGATAGGTAATGATAATAACAGTAACAGCTAACAGCTATTAGCTAAAAATGCTGCAGAGGGAATGCTGCTTCCTATAAGAGCAGCCCTCCAGAAGCTATTTCTCCTATCCCTCCACCCCATTAAGCTCTTCCAGTTTCTTCCCCAAGCATTCTCCATTGGGAGCACTCAGATTCCGCCTGACTCAAAGGATCAGCTTCACCTCATTAAATGGATTTTACGAGAAAAATCAGGGACTAGCACCTACAGCATAACCATGAGTGCCACCTCCAAATTCTCCTTTCAACTGCCCAAGAAACTCCCATTACTGTAAGAACATAGTACGTGGCTCCAGGTCATGGATATCCCCGAGGACACACCATTTAGGGCACACCATAGATCCATGGGGCATCCCATACCCCACTCCACCAGCATATTTAAAGCTCTGTGCATGGAGGCTGAAAGCCAGCCTCCAGCTGAGTTAATGACATTCAGCAATTGCCTGCCAACATGAGAAACTGCAAGGAAGCAGGAAAATACACTTATTTACGCCTCGAAGATGGATTCAGCCCACCAGTTCCTGCAGGGCCACCAGTCCTCTCTGTGCATACTGGGAAATAAGTTTTCCCCTTGAAGGGCTACAAACGCCTTGGTGCATGCAGGCTTTACATGAATCTCTTTGGGGAAAAACAGAGCTGCTGAGTATCTGCTGCCCAGGGCTGAGCTCAGGGTGGGGATGGAGTTTGCAAACCAAGAGATGATTCAAGGTCTTGATTTATTTGTTGGATATCTGGGAAAATTTCTTCTCAGAAAGAGTTATAAGGAATTGGAACAGGCTGCCCAGGGTGACGGCGGAGTCACTGTCTCCGGAGATGTTCAAGAAAAGATGTGGCACTGAGGGACTTGGTTTAGTGAGAATAGTGGGGGTGGGTTGGCGAGATGATTTGAGTAGACTTTTCCAACCTTAATGATCCTATGATTCTGTGAAAGTCTCTACGAGTGACAAACAGGGAAACTGTTTGTCCAAGCAAAGAGCACCATGATATTAATGGGGAGTAGACAGCAGGGATTGGCTGCTGGTGGAGAGGTAAGCAGGCTCCCCAAAATACCCATATAGAGGGTTGTGTGCAGCTCTTCGGGCCAGGTGTCATTCTGCAGGTTAATTAATTAACTTTAGACCATGATGCTGGTGTCATCTTTTCCTAACTTTTGATCCCAGAGGAGGTGGTCTATGGCTGAGAGTGTCATGGCACTTTACAATATAGAATCATAGAATCATTTTAATTGAAATGGACCTTTAAAGGTCGTCTAGTCTAACTCCCCTGCAATGAACAGGGGCATATTACACATCTGAGTGCCCTAACACCGTCCACCAAGCCCTCTGCTAACTAGCCACAGAGACTTTTGCAATGAACCAGACTTTTTGCTGTCTCATTTAGGAAGCCAGTGGCCCATAGGTGGTGGGATTGCCCAGGATGAAGCAAGTAGGGTGATGGGATGCACCATGCAGAGCTTTGAATCATAGAATCATTGAGGTTGGCAAAGACCACCAAGATCATGGTAAGATAAAGGTTGATGAAACTGGGCTTTTTTAGTTTGGAGAAGAGAAGGCTCCGGGGAGACCTCATTGTGGCCTTCCAATACTTGAAGGGAGCATATAAACAGGAGGGGGAACGATTGTTCACAAGGGTGGATAGCAATAGGACAAGGGGGAATGGTTTTAAACTGAGACAGGGGAGATGTAGGTTAGATATTAGAAGGAAGTTTTTCACACAGAGGGTGGTGACACATTGGAAAAGGTTGCCCAAGGAGGTTGTGGATGCCCCGTCCCTGGAGGCGTTCAAGGCCAGGCTGGACGTGGCTCTGGGCAGCCTGGTCTAGTGGTTGGTGACCCTGCACTCAGCAGGGGGATTGATACTCGATGATCTTTGAGGTCCTTTTCAACCCAGGCCATTCTATGATTCTATGATTCTATGATCATCTAGTCCAGCTATCAACCTATCACCACTATGCCCACTAAACCATGTCCCTCAGGGCCATATCTGCCCTTTTCTTAAAGCAGGATCTCTCCCCTGCCCATTCACATCTGGAGATGCAGAAGAGGGGAGAGAGACCTGCAGTCCCAGCCCTGCCAGCTCAGCACTTTTGTGCTTTTCTTGTCAGGGGAAAAAAAAAGAATAAAAAACCTCTTTCTGTTTTGTTTCCTTTTTTTGTTTGCTAATTTATTGTTTTGTCCTGAGCTCATGCTTCTGCAAATCCCTTGTTCTTGATGCTCATTAAAATATTTTCAGTGCACACGGGTGCAGTTAGTTGCTGCTATGAGCTTTTTGTGTTTATTTTTCTCTCCTCCCAGACCCCCCCGCTACACAACCCCGCGGTCAAAACGTCCCTGTGTTTTCCACATGCTTATTACCCAGAGAATCAAGGCTCCTTAGCAATTTGCTAGTCACTCCAAAGCAATCAATTATGCATCAAATGACTTTTTGATTCTTTACCTTGTGAGAGAAGAGATGGAAGAAGAGGCTGTCTTTTTATTCTTTTCTCCTCCTCTATATTATTATTATTATTATTATTATTATTATTATTACTCCCTTCTCTCTCTTCTTCTCTCACTCTCTCCCTTTCTGTGCTCAGTCAGGTCTGCCTGCTGGCACCAGGATTATGACATGATCAAATGGCTTGCTCTTAATTGGCAACAGCTCCAAGATGGAAATAAGAGGGAAAGATTTAAAAGAAAAGGCCACAGGAGCTGGAGCCCTTGTGCATGGCTTTAGAAACTTGTTGTGGTGCCAGGTGAGCCGGGAGGAGAGAGATGAGCCAGCGGGGATCCAGACACTTTGGGTGAATGGGTAGAAAGATGGAGACAGACTGATGGGGACAGACAGGTGCAGACATACAGGTGGGGAGAGCCACAAGGATGGTGGAAAAGGAGAGGGGTCAAGACACCGCAGATGAGGAGGGTCATTGTGTAGAGCACTCTTCTCCACATCCTAGAGCTGGTCCAGCTTTACCTGTAGCCATGAATTCAGAAAGAGAAAGTAACCAGCAGGCTGCCCAGAGAAGTATTGGATGCCCCATCCCTGGAGGTGCTCAAGGCCGGGTTGGATGGGGCCTTGGGTCTGATCTAGTGTTTGATATAATGGTTGGTAACCTTGCCCATGGAAGAGGGGTTGGAACCAGATAATCCCTGAGGTCTCTTCCAACGCATTTTATGATTCTATGGCTCTCTGGGGACAATGTGTCAACAGCAGCAATGCCAGGGCACCTATTTCAAAGCCAGCTGTGATGATCTCAGACATAGGACCATGCTCAGAAAGGTCATAGGATCATAGAGTCATAGAATGGCTTGGATTGGAAGGTACCTCAAGGATCATGAAGCTCCAACCTCCTGCCATAGGCAGGGCTGCCAGCCTCCACATCTAAAACTAGATCAGGCTGTCCAGGACCCCATCCAACCTGGCCTTGAACACCTCCAGGGATGGGGCATCCACAACCTTTTCTAGCAAGCTGCAGTCTTAGGTTACCCAAGATCTGAGACAGAATTAATTCATGTCCTGCTTTAAAACCGCAATGGGAAAGCTGCCCACATCCCAGCCACCTGCAAATCCTCCCCACCTGTCCTGCTCTCTGCCGACATCAGCAAGTAACCATATTTTTCCTGCAGACTCTGACATTGCAAATGGTTTTGTGCATGCCCCTCATAAGCAGGCAGCAGGAATTGCATCCTTGTCCTCTGTTCTTTTGCAGTTGTACCTTTGGATCTGTAGGTCATAGTTTGTGGCAATGGCCTGTGCCATGCTGCAAGCAGGTTTGTGTCTTATCCTCCGAGTAAGAGACAGTCACAAATGTGTTAAAACAACTGCATAGGAAAATACACAGTTTACGATGCCTAAAGCAACAGTCCATTTTCTCTCTAACCTTGATTTATAGGGTCAGCCTTGTGTCTTCTTGGTCCAGTTCACAAGATGGTAGTGAGGGGGTTATTTATTTGCCAGGACATGGAAGTTTTTTTATTCCCCTGCTCAAAATAAATAAGTAAATAAGCAAAACAAATCAAAATAGAAAAACAGGTTGTGTTAACTTCTGTGTTACCTCTAGGCTTTCCCTTCATTTGACCATCACAACTCAAAAGGTGTTGAAATTTGAAGTGCCCTGAGCTTAGGCTTCCCTCAAATTAGTAAACGCGATTTAAAAATCCTCTCCTCCTCTTCTCTTGAACATGATGCCAATAGAAGGGATGAGCATCACCCAGAAGCTGAGATTTTTAGAAGTGTTAACTGTACAATAGCAGATTCCCACCAGCCCTTAAATGACCTGATGAGTAAGACAAGTACTTTTTTACATCCCCTGCTCCCATGACTCCAAATATCCCTGAGGATCTCCCCTACAATAAGAGGCAAGAGGGCATTCAGCCTTCATTGCCTCTCCATTTCTATGGCTCCTCAATCAAGATGTTAATGAGCCACACTCAGGTCATGCCTGAGGCTGTGGACGTCCTTTGTAGGACACAATAAGGATTTGTCTTGGATATGCTGCCTCCATCAGCAGCAACTCTTTCAGCAAACAAAGCCAACTGCTTCTTGGGCTGCATTTGCAAGTGCTCAGCCAGCACTGCTAGAGAAGTGATTATCCCCCTGGATGTGGCACTTATGAGGACACCTCGAACACTGTTCAATTCGGGTATTTCTATTCCTGGTACAAGAAGCAGGCTGACAAAATAGAGCAAGAGCCATGGGGTCAGTCAAGATATAAGGAAAAAAGATATAAGGCGGAAAAAATTTACAATAACGGTAATGAACAAATTGCTCAGAGGTGTGGAGACGTTCAAGGTTACGCTGGACCAATCTCTGAACAACCTGATCTAGCTGTAGATGTCTCTGTTTGTTGCAGGGGAGTTGGACCAGGTAACTTTTAAAGGTCCCTTCCAACACAAATGATACCATGATCCCATAAGATGGATTGAGAGCTGGAACCCATGAAATACAAGGGCACAGTGAGTGAGATCAGATGGGAAGAGGGATGTGAATAGTATGCTCAGTTGCTGGCTCCACTACCCAGGAGATGTTAATAAAGAGGACAACACCAGTCTCTTCTATGACTCTATGACATCTATGACTCTTCTCAGCAGTGCACAGTGAAAGGACAAGAGGATAGGAAAAGAGGGAATGGCCTCAAGTTGCAACAGGAGAAGTTCAGACTGGATATTAGGAAAAAATTATTCTCTGGAAGAGTGTTTAGGCATTGGAACAGACTGCCCAGGGAAATGGTGGAGTCATCATCCCTGGAGGTGTTCAAGCAACATGGAGATACGACTCTGGAAGACGTGATCTTGTGGGCAATATTGATGTTAGGTGGATGGCTGGACTGGAAGAATTTAGTGGTCTTTTCCAAACTTAATGATTCTGTGATTCTTTAACAAAAGGTGACAACCATAAACTGCATGGGAAAAATTTCACATTGAGGGTGGCTGGACCCTGGTGGAGGGGTTCCGGTGGAGGGGTTCTGAAGCTGCGTGTTCTCTGTCCTCAGATAGACAAGATCCTATGTAGCCCAGTTTAACTTTGAATCTGTTCCTGCTTTGAGTAAGGAGTTGAACTAGGTAGGCCAGTGCTTCCTTCAATCTATCCTGAAGTCATAAATCAAGACACGATGCAACCTTACGTTCCCAATTCATTTGGAGAAAAGAGGGTTGCACATCTCACAGCAGGCTTGGAGACAAGCCTCCTTTGAAAATTAGAGGGCTAGTAATAGAAGATCCAGATGTCAGGAAGCCTTTGTGAGCTTGCAGCAAAAGATCTTTGTAGGGTGGTAAACAGTGTGAACAGTGTTAGGAGAAAATGGTCCTGCTGCACCATGTTCAGAAGTAGTTCTGGCTGCTTGAAGACTGGGGGCACCGTCGAGCTGGCTTGCTTCTCATCCCCAGCCATTTTGGCAAGGTGTAGAATTTTCAGCAGCCAACCCTCCTCCCTGCACCACACTGGTAACTCCAGGATGACGCAGAACTCAGGGCAGAGCCAGCAGTGCATCCCTTGGCAGCTGTAAATAGAAAGGAGGCAGTGAGCTGAAGGGATGGCAGGCTGCAGCTACTATCAGCGTGACATCTACATCCCCCAGATGCTCCTACTCAGGGAATATGGGATCTGAAGGAGCAGGCCAAAGGGATTAGCTCAGTGGTGAAATCCAAGAGTGATCAGGGTGGGACTAGGGGGAGTTTCAGAGAAATGAGCAAGAGCAAAACCCAACGTGCATGCCAACAATTTTTCATGAGGGAAGATACTATCTAATACAAAGAGACATACTGAGTACACGGTAAGGAGAACACATCCGTGGTTCTATGATAGCATCAATATCCCATGAGATTTGAAACAGTTTCTGGCTGAGATAATGTTGGTTTAGCATGGCTGAAATGTAGGAGCATGAGGGAGATGTGAGCACAAATCACAAGTGAGTGGATAAACCTCAGTCATCAGGGAAAGGCACAAAGTTGGTGAAACAAAGAGGAAAACTGTGAGCATGAAGGGAGGGGTCTGCACACAGAGATGTCTGTGGTGCAAATACCTTCTTTCATACTCACTGTCTATACTCTCCATGTAGCCAGTGCAGATTCATAAGCATCTTTAGGAAATGATTATTTCTCACTGTGTCTTACGGCACAGAGGAACATGGTTTAGTGGACATGGTGGTGATGAGTTGACTGTTGGACTTGATCTTAGTGGTCTTTTCCAACTTTAATGGTTCTACAATTCTGTGAAATTGGTTGGAACAAGTACTGCCTGCAGGAATCATTCTTTCCACTGACAATGGGTATCTCTCAGGTTGAGGAACCTATGCTCTGAATTTTGGGATGAGATTCGTTGTGCACAGCTCTGGTCATCCATGCTTTAAGGACTATACCAGTGCAAATCATGTTTGAGTCTCTTAAACTTTAGTCAGCTGAGGGTTACATGACATAGTCAACAATCTGGAGTACAGCTCATCCTCAAATAGATGCCCATCGTTGGTAAATGTAAAGGTACCCTAAACTCTTCTCACTACACTGATAAACTCTCTCTACTAGCTGTAGAGGGGTATAGACCTCCTAGTTCACCTGTCCAACAGAAAATTCAAGTCAAATATAGGATCACAGAATCATAGAATCATTTGAGTTGGAAGGAACTTCTAAATTCATCTAGTCCAACTCCCCAGCAATGAACAGGGACATCTATAGATAGATCACATTGCTTAGAGCTTCATCCAACCTGACCTCGAATGTCTTTAGAGATGGGAGACCACATCTCTGGGTAACCTGTTCCAGTGCTGCACTACCCTTATTGTAAAAAACAATAAGTAGAATGAATCCCACTCTATTGGACCATCTCACCTGCCCAGCAACTAGACTAGCTTCACTGCTGTCCCCAAATGGGCAAGCCCAGATGTATGCTACAGAACTGACTGGCAGTGTAAGGATGCCACCACATGATGAAAGACAGACGTGTGCCTGCAATTTTGATTAAATGAGAAGGGATCTAACTCCTTTAGCCAGTGGCTGCCAAGGAAGTCTGGAAGGAATATTGATTTGACTCACTAACAGAGAATAAAAATTCCTTGAAGAGAGGTTGGAGTTGAGCCATGCAGCAGATTATCAATGTCCTACCCAAGACATATGGTGAAGCTGCAGTGCCCTCTCTACTACAGAGCTGTCTTCAGTGAGGTCTGAGTTTTGGTTGAAGGTGGCATTCTCTTTAAAGAATGTGGAAAAGGCAGGATCCCAAGCATCACTCTCCAGGCACAAAGCAGTCACACAGCATTCACCTTAGTGTTTGATCAAATTAGCTCTTTAGAAGTGGATAAATCAAACCCAGAAATGGTAGAAGTAACCTTTCTCATGTATAGCAAGCCTCAACTGTGCTGAAGGCTGCATAGATTTCTTCAGTGGGAATATTACACTGGAAACCAAAGTTATTTAAAACTGGCATTCAAAAAGAAAAAAAAGAATTAACAATTCCCGCAATTCCTGCAATTTCCCAGGAATTCCTTGGGCATTGGTGTGAACGGCTGAGCCATGCGGAAAGCAGCTGTCCAAACACACATGGTGTGAGACTTTAAATAAGCATGAACAAGAGATAAAGTCTATGGGGAGAAGCATGGAGAAAGCACATATTGCTGTCATCCATATGTCCCTAACTTTCACCCCAAACCTCAGCACATCAACAATAATTAGTGCACAGGAAAAAGGAGAATAATGCTGGAAGAGTCAAGCTCCTGCCATGCAGAATCCAAGGAAGGTGTGTGGGGAATACTGATTGCTTACTAAGCTGCAAAATTTACTGCCTCAGGCAGAGAAGTGAGAACTCTCCTGAGGCCAATATTCCTTTTAGTCCAACAAATTCACTTGGAGCATTGTGATACCACCTGAGTGAATGTTTGACAAGAACCAGGTAGATCACTTCTCAGCTGTAAAGTTCTAATTCTGGCCGTCATGGGAAAGGTAAAAGTTAAAACAAATTGCAGGTCTGGGAGGTAAATTAAAACCATTTATATGAAACCTCTGAAAAAGGAAGATCAGATATGTGAGAAGATTAATGTGAAGCAATGGATGTTCTATGATTCTTTGATTCTGTAGATGCTCTCATAGGACTTGCTCCAAGCATTGGTGGACAAAAGTAGAAGTAGAAGGGTAAACAACAAAGTGTTTGACATCCCCATCCCACCAGAAATCTCCATTTGGAGAAAGCCTCCAGAATGTTTGGGGTCTGGTTTTAGCCAGTCAATATTTCATTTTCACATTGACCCATGCTCAAACAGTCGTTGGCATTGTCACACTGATGCTTCAGTTAAAGAGTCGGAGGAATTTGCATTAATATCAGAGGAGCTCAGAAGCATTAGCTACAGATTGCAAAGGCAGGAGACATTGCTGTTACATGGGGATTTTAGGTGTGCTGGCTTTGAATGGGTTCTTGTGAGGCACTTGGGAGGGCTCATCCTATGCCACTGGCACTTAACAATGATTCTCATGCATGATGGCTGCACAGAAGCTAATCTATGCAGAGTACTGGGGAGACTGATTTCAGAGCTCTCCTATGCATTAATCTGTTATGCACATATCCAATTAACTCACTGCCAGTCACTTTCCAGTGCAGATTTGAAGCTATTGACTCATGCTAATTTTGCATGCAGCAAACTCAAGGAGCATGTTACCTGCCTTCTTGGACACAGGGGCATCTGAGACAGGGAAAACTTTCTAGGAGGCTCGTAACATGGAAGAGAAGAAGATTGTTGCAGACACTGTGAAGTTTTTCTACACTGCAACACAACTGCAGATGGAATGAAGTTGCAAGATGCAGTGCAATCACAAAGCATGATGAAAGAAAATCATAGAATCATTTGAATTGGAAGGGACCCTTAAATGCAGTCTGGTCCAACTACCCTGCAATAAACAGGGACACCTACAGCTAGATCTGGGTGATCAGAGCCTGGTCCAGTCTGACCTTGAATGTTTCCAGGGGCAGAGCATTCACCACATCTCTGGGCAACCTGTTCCAGTGCCATGGATTAGATCTTGGAGAGCTACAGAAGAATATTATTTACAACGCGGTACAAAAACAAGACCATCTAGCAGGATGAAGTACCAGTGTTTAGTAGCTAACTGACCATGGACTGCAGATGGACAGATACCACGGTGCTTGCTCTGCCCAAACTCTCTTCTTTCCTGAAAAAGCCTGTGATCTAAACGCTCTAGAAAGGAAAACGTAGGACAGTTGTATAAAGACAAGGAGATTAAATGTTCTATTTTAGTCTGCATCAGTTCTGGATCTCTTGTGACGGTACCCAGCATATCAGTCACGGAAGCATCCTTCTCCACACAGGTAACAAGGCACTTGGCTAACATCACAGAATCATAGAATCTCAGAATCACAGAATTACAGAATCACAGAATCATTAAGGTTGGAAAAGACCAGTAAGATCACCAAGTCTAACCCCAACCCATCCCCAGCATGCCTACTAAACCATGTCCCTCAGTGCCACAACTCCCTTTTTCTTGAATATCTCTAAGGACGGTGACTTTGCCACCTCCCTGGGCAGCCTATTCCAATGCATTAACACTCCTTCTGAGAAGAAATTTCTCCTAATATCCATCCTGAACCTCCCCTAGTGCAACTTGAGGCCATTACCTCTCGTCTCGTTCATTCCAGCCCTTGCCAACCTGTGCAAGTGAGAGAGGCAAGCTGTCAACCAGCCCCATCATCCTGATGGACAGCAGCTTCTATCCCACGCTGGACCCAGGAACCACCAATTCTAGCAGCTTATTCCAAAACAAAGTGTTCATTGAGGAGTTAGGTTTCAGTTTTTCCGGCTGTGAGAAGAAGAGGCTGCCAAACAAAATCACACTGACAGCTGCTCTGGGAGTCACGCGCTGCTGAGTAACCTCAGCCCCTTTGCAGGGTGGCCTCCAAACAGCCATTGGCCAGCAGTGCCACTGAACACCAGGGCAATCGTTAGTGGCAGCCAGGCCAACATTTGGAAAGACAGAGCACTCACAGTACAAGATGCGAAACACTAATTGTCTCCCTCCAGCACTGTCCTTCTCCCTTCTGCCCTCTCTATGGTGCTCTCCCAAGAGTTAGCACTTCAGGGGGCCCTTGTGCCACAGTGATTTTCACCAAACTCTTGGAAATGCAAAGTATTCTGAAGATTATGAGTTCTGCAATATTTAGGATCATAGAGGGAAGCAGTCACCTTAAAGGGAATTTGCCTAATGCAGCACAAAGACAAAGAGTAAACCGAAAACACTCTGCAAATCCCTTTCTTATTCTTTTCCTCACATGCTGAGTTATTGAGAGTTTGCAGAATATCAGCCATGCAATCCTCTCCTGGCCATGCGCTTTTTTGCTGTCTCAAAACGATCTCAAGCTGATTGCTAGAGAAGGATTGATTTCATGGAGATTGCCATCACAGGAGATAGCTAAGGGGTGTCATATCAGGGACTGGTTAGAAGCCACTCTGAGCTTTACAAATTTGCAGGTCCAGTCCTCACATGGCAAAAATTTCAACCACAGTAGATCAATTCAAATCTACTGAAGCTCTGACAAATCCTGTCTTCCAACTGTCAAGTCAATAGCCACATTATGTTCAAAAAGAGAAGATAATCTCACTGTTTCTATTGGATATGCTGAATGTCCATGCCTGGGAACTCAGTCCTGTTGTCCACATAGTGTCTTTGCAGATATCTCTGGGTTTCCTGGTTGACATTAAATTGCCAGTCCAAAAGAGGTGAGGGCATGGGTTTTTCTTGATACCTTTCAATTCTGTGCAGACATCTTGCATATTATAGAATATCTCAAAGTTCAGTAGGAACCGTCGTTAGCCAGTTGGATGAAGCCCCTGAGAAATGCATAGTCCCAGAGCAGTTTATCAAAACTGACAAACGAAAACCTTTCTGATTCTCCATTCAGCTGATGATCATGGGCAACCAATGCATTAGCACTCTCTAATCCAGCATCATCCTGTCTTTCTTTCTCTCATACATGCTTCCAGTCCCTCCTTGTTGTGCTTCTAAGCATTGTTTCAGTTGAGAAAATGTAATGATTTAGGCAATAGCTACAATGAATTAGAGAAACACCTTCCAGATTGTTGTCTACTTCCTCTCTGGTTGAGACACTCAAGTTAAGAGTCTCCAGGTTGGGATTGGTTTGTGTTTGTGTTTGGGTTGGGGCTGCGGCTGGTTTGGCCTGGGGCTGCAGAGCCATCACTACAGGTCTTTGCGTCAAGATCTTTATCTTCTCCTCAAGCCAAAACAGTTGGCATTTCATGATTATTGTGCCTGTGGCCTTTCAAAAATCTGAAATCTCCTGGATGTGATTATCAGGAGAGACCATGGTGGTATCTGTTATGTTCATCATAACCCAACATTTTTGAACTTCTCTGGTGTAAATTACCCTACAGAGGAAAGTCTGATTATAGCACACTGATAGCCTCTGACTCTAAATCTGACTCTTTCTTGAGTTTTTCCTGCAGCAACAGGTGGCATGAGGGAGATCCTTCCAGTTTTGCCCAGCGGGAAGAGTAGTCCATGAACTAATGACTCTGTCTATGTCACTTTCACTGTCCATACAGATTTCCAGCTTTCCTGCATCTGTGTTTCCAGCACATGTGGCAATTCACCCTCCATAAGAGCAAATGAAATGCAGCCAGGATACTAGGAGGAGACTCGCTAACAGAGACTCCTCCTAACAGAGGCAGGAGATTTTGCACAGCTCTAAGGAAGTGCAGAACACGTGTCCAAATGGTCATCTAAATGCTCAGCTCTTGCAGCTGCATATCCAAGCAGCACTTGGATATCCAAACTTCCTAAGCTAAGGAAGATTTTGGGTCACTCCTTGATCCGTGTATTTAAAGAAGATGGAGTGTTCACCCTCTGCTTGGATCAACGTGGACTCTTGGAAGCCCAGATAGGGCTTGCTGGCCTGGTTTGCCGGCCAGAAATGTATCCTTCCCACAGCCTCCTCCCTATTTGCCTTCTTGATCTCTTTGTGAAGTGGAGAAGTGAACAGATGTTTTTCTGCTTTCCCATCTAGCTCCCCCACACCTCTCCATTGGAGTGAACTCACCTCCCCAGTGCAGGAAAGCCCCGGAGCAACCTCTTTTGCAACTCTGCAGACTCCGTGTCACCTCACCTGTCACACAAGCTGGTGACAAGGCAAGCAACAGCACACAACCCGCCAGCCACCACCACAAGCCAATGGGGGAGAGGAAGAGGGGGCGGTGGAGGCAAGCAGATGTACCACAAGTTGCTTCCCGAAAGCTTTTTTTTTCATCAGGAGGTGTGAAATTAAGCCTGCACCTCCCTCTCCCAGCATAGGTACCATAGCAGCTGGCAATGGCTACAGGCCTACCACATCAGCCTTGCTATTTCTGTGAGATGTCAAACATGCAGTGCTAAGCAATCATTCCTTCTGCCATCTGCCAAGGCGAACATGGCGTGTGGATGTTTGATCAAACAACTTGACAGGCTCTAATCTCCTCCCCCCATCTTTTTTTTCTCCCTTTTTGAAGAGACTTAGGGGAGGGGAGGGTGGAAACAACACCACATTAGTTCAGACTTGAGCCACAAGTAATGTTCTGTGGCTATGAGAGCAGGAAATTCATTTAAAATTGGGTACCTTTCCACTTCCAGTCAGGACTTAAATGGGGAAGGGCATTATCTTCTGTTCTTTCAATCCCATCAGTTATCTTTGGGATTAAAATCGCCCTGTTTGCCCTAGAAACACCACCAGTCTTAGAGAACATCAGCTGTTG
Source organism: Numida meleagris (assembly GCF_002078875.1). Lineage (NCBI taxonomy): Eukaryota > Metazoa > Chordata > Aves > Galliformes > Numididae > Numida > Numida meleagris. The sequence goes on from NC_034410.1 coordinate 146,658,935, forward strand.
GCAGGCATTGATTGCCTGTTGAAATGTTGAGTCCATTCTTGCCTAGCAAGGAAACTTTCAAAAGGCATGGCAATGAGGAAAAGGTTGGGCCTGAGAGCTGCCCTTCCCGGTAAGACAAAGTGATAAACACAATAGGTAGTAGGTTTTCTTCATTGCTGTGTGATAAGTTTCCATTTTCCTGCTTTCTGGACTGCATACAACACAAAGCTACACTGGATAAGTTCATTGGTGATCAGTGAGCCACTCCTCCCTCATTAAAATGTGGAGTCTGAAGTGATGAGCAGGAAAGACCTACAAGGTCACTCTATGACATGTTCTTCAATAAAACACATCAGGAAGAGATATTTTCTCATTCTCAACTTAACCAACTCCTCATGGCAGCTACACTAACAAGGAGAAGCTTTTCTTTGCAAGTGAAGTCTTCTTGTAAGGTTTGGGTCATCTCCAGATTTCCTCTGACATTTATCCAGCTGATACTTAAGCAAAAAAAGGCTACAGTTTCAGGAATCCCAATAAATAGCTTGCCTTGAGAAGCACATCACCTTGCTGATATAAAAGCCTTCAGCTTCATCCCTATCTTGACTTCTAGATCTTTATGGTCTCCTTAGTTTTCTTGCCAAGTGAGATAGTTCTCTTGCCCAGTGAGATTCTATGATATTTCCAACTTGAAATGGTTATTGAAGCTTGGAGAATGGGAAGAAAGAACAGTAATGTCTACCAGCGGAACCTGCTGCATGTTCAACTCATGTGAAAAGTCTCTCTCAAAGGCTGGAAGGATGATCTCTCCTCTTCCTCTTCTTGCTGTACTCCACACTTCCATAAGATATAGAGCTTTGATGGAAATATAAGAAGAGCTGCTCATTTTCTTGAGTCTGGAGAAGGAAAATCCTCCATCTTGGCTTTATGTCAAGTCTATCCATGCAGACTTAACTCATGGAGCTGCAACAGACAAATTCTATCTCAATAATCCACATATACATGTTTAGTTGCAGTGCTAGCTATCAGTTTCCATCCTCCCATCTCTTCTACCTTTTCTCTCTGTTCCCCTTCCCATGATCCTTAAACATACAATTTACAAATTCCCTCATTCTACCTGTATTTTCCTGAGATACAATAAAGTCCCACTCATTCTTTGATGGAACTTTATAATTGGGGTGTGTTTGATCTTCATTGTCCATTAAACCCAGAATTTACAGACCTGTTTCCCATTTATCCCACACCTCCTGATACATCTGCTACTACATTCTGCATACAGTCTTCTCCAAAGCCTGCCCAAATCTCTCTTGAAGTCCTTCTGAAAACTCACCCATACTACAACACTAAAATCAGACAATTCTGATAAGGTAGTGGAGCAACTGTCAACTATCTGAGAAGAGCAGAGGTCTTGTACAGTGTGTAGTATGATACAGCTATGATCATAGCAGTTCTATGTTCAATGTATTTTATTTGTCATAGAATTACAGAACGGCTTGGGTTACAAAGGGACTTAAAGATCATCTAGTTCCAACTCCAATGTTGAGCTGCCATTGTTGTCTCAGTCAGTAGGTAGTATGAGAGAAAATTAGCAATCCTGGAGCTAATGAATGACTAAAAGGTCAGCGTGTTGTTTATTCTCTGTTGGCCAGTACAGCTGAGCCAGTTATCTCTTGAATATTTTACAGTGCCATAACTAAGGAATAAGAACAGTTTCTACAGCCCCACTGGAAATTCTCCAACTCCAAATCTTTAGGCACTAACACCAAATTACATGCTTATCTCTGTTCATGCTAAGCATGCTTCAGACAAGGAAGATGAATATGCTGGATTTCCTACCACCAGTGCTCATCCTCGCAACAACAGTCTGGGTTAGAATCTTGCAGTACTGAGGGACTAAAACTTACTTTCTGCTTCCCACTCATTCAGCTCTGGGAATATTGGTGATATCCAAATCTTGTTTGCCCTGAGCAGAGACTTGGAGGTGGTTTTACAAAAACCTCCCTGATTTGGGAAAAATGGACTCTATATGAGAAGAAAGGACATGAGAGGGAGTTCATAGGGAAACTACTTCCTTTTCTAGCTTTGCCTTCTGATCTGAGATCTGCTCAAAGCCCATGTAACTCAAAATCTCACCAAACAATATGGAGGACACAATAGTCAAAGTAGACATTGGATGGAAAATGTTCAACTTCTCATGGCAAATGGTAAAACAAGGCCAATAACACTTTAGCTTTATTTGGTACAGCAGCACAGTTTTTAAGGTTCATTCCAAAGGAAACTGGCAATCACAGCTCACCAGAAAAAAAAAAAAAAAGATATCAGTGTCAGTTATGTGCATTTGGGATTCATCATTCACATTAGACTCGAGATCACTCAATCCTATGCAGAATCTCTAGGGAGAAAAGAAATAAATTTTATCACGTTCAATCTGTGAGTAAGGAAGAAATCTGAAAATTTAAAACAGCCTCCAAAAGCTGTGTACATAAATATGTAAGGAATGCATTATGGGATAATGTAGTATGCTCAGCCAGGCACTGAACTGTGGATGTGTAATGTATGCTCAAAGGTTTGCAATCCCACCTCATGGTCAAGTTACTCCATATGTAACTACCTCAGGGGTTCTTTTACCTTCTGCTGTTGTAGAAGACCGGAAGAAAAGGAAAAGACCAGATGAAACCTTGCTTGGAGTAAACAAGCAATACAAGTATTTCTCACCAGCAACAATTCGAAGAGATGTTTCTGAGGGAACAAAGAGAGGTAGCAAGGCCTGGAAGACAAATGATTCTTGATAATGATGATGTGAGTAGGAATCTCCCTAGCTGCTCAGCCATCACCATGACCAACTAGTCATGGAGCTTTCAAGCAGAAACATTAGCATGCCATGCCCAGAGTACAACGATCAACCGAAATGTCACCAAGAATGAGGTTTTTCAGGGATTGAGTCCAAAGTTAATCCTATGCAACTTTGAAAGATTTCCAATTCACTTACCTAGAATTGTAGGCATTTAGCATCAAAATATTACCTACTTGCACAGAAATCCTGGAGCAGTTCCTAAGATTGGATTGCATTCTCTTGCCAGGCAGTCCAACCAGAATATTTGCTGTGCAAAAAGGGATGTGAGTCTGAATAACTCTTTCCCAAAACAATGAAGGAAAGGAATGTGCTTCTTCACATTCCTATTTTTTACCAAGACAGTAAGACTGGGTTTATTTTCTTCTGAGCCACCTCGTTTCACAAAACCAGTACCGATGTTATTTAAATGGAGAGGAAGGCAAAGTATGAGAATCATGTGGTACGAATAGTGATGGTGTTTGTATGTTTGTCATACTAGGAACTGGAAATACACATGCTCTACACAGATACCCACATACTGAATCCAGAATACCCTGTCATACAAGACAGCAGAGGGGATGCAATTTCTCCCTTTTAATACCAAGCCATCGCCTTTGGGACTGATCCCAAATGCTCAAGGCTCACCTCTCCAAAGCAATGAAGTGAGAAGGGCATGAAAGTCTGTAAAGTGAGAAGAGTGGGGAGAGCCCCTAAAGTGAGCAGAAACACTAAGACACTTTGGCATCACCCTTCAGAGTGTATTCCAAGTTCTCATCAAAGAGATTTACAATAAAAAATTCCCTGATTTGGTTACCCTTCAGGAAAGGAATACAAAGCATCTTTGAAGACACAGCTGGAGACTACAGAAATTCTCCCATGGTACGCTGAGGGACAGAGAGTTTGTCCATGTGGACAACCAAACAGACACCCAAGACATGATATTCTCATGATGATTTGTCCCAGGCTGGATTAGGAAGAGATGTGGGAGTTTCCCATCTCATCAAATACAGTGTGTTGGGATATCTGTCCTCACAACACTCTGCTGGATGTAAAGAAGTTGCTGGAAGCAGAACACATCAACTCCTATTGCCAAGAACAGCAGCTATTCCATACCCTCCAGAGATGCTACATCCAGTAAATGATTAAAACCTGAGGCCACCGTGACAATAGGTGAATAGCTCACTGGAAATACAATTTATTTGAAAGCTCCAGCCCTCGTTACTAGCCAGAAGTGGAAGAAAACTAACCTGGGCCTGCCAGAAACCTAACTGAAGACTTTGAGTGAGGGAACTGCACCTCTGAGCCTATCACCTCCCCTGGCTTCATGCCAGAAACTGAATCCATGACTGATGGAGAGCATCCTGGCTGTCCTGGCCATCCTCAACTGTAAATCAGGGACCTGTCAGAGGAGTCGGCCCTTTGAAGAAAGAGGGGCAGATAAATCAATCCCGCCAATCGACAGGCTTGCACTGAAATGCATTGTTGGTTTATCAGTCAATAGTTATCGACCAGGATCATTTTCCCAGGATGATATTCTGCTCTCAAAAGAGAGCACAAACACTACTGGAAAAGTAGGCTGTAAAAGTGCTCAGCAGCACTGGGAAGAAAACTGGAAACAAGGGTTAGAGGGAAAAATGCGATTGGGCAGATGGGGAGAAGATTGGCATCTGGTAAGGATGTAAGTGATTGTAACAGACAAGGAGTGATGGTGAAGGGAGACAGAGCGCAATGGTTGGCATTTGTGAGAGACGCAGAAATAAGAAAAGTCCATATCTGCTTCATACACTCCTGTCCAGTGCCAAGAAGGAATCCGGAAATCCCAGTTTTTCCAATTCCTTACAGCCAGAGAACACCAGTGAAGAACTGGCAAGGACTGACTCTGGTCCATGGTGAATACAGTAGCCTAACTCTGCACTTAGCTGCTCCCCCAGCTGTGGTTGAGGAGAACCAAGGGGAACCAACAACCTCTTCCAAAGGCTTTGAAAACAACATATACCCCAAGGTTCAGAGCAAAGAGGCTGAAGGTTGCAAGATCAAGCACCAAGAGTTAGGATTTAAGGGTTCTAAATCTTTTCTGAGGTCAGCCCATACCCATAATACTCGGTCTTCCATGTAGGGTGTCAAAATGCTTCATCTTTGCTGAGGGACCTTTATAAAACCAACCAGCACCAGAACACTTGAAGTGCTGAGTCCAGTTCTGGATTGCCAGTGCAAGAGAGACCTGGGCAGGCTGGGGATGCCCTATGGCTCTGCAGGGATGTGGCACAGCCACACATTTACAGCAATTTTTCTTCCTCCTCTTTGTCCAGCAGGTCATCCTAGAAATCCTGCCCTAACCATTGTGGGGACCCCCAGAATACAGCAACATTCCTTAACCTCCCAGAGGCCCCCCAGCTCCTGGCTTGCTCCCACACCATTACTGTTTCAATCAGTCCTTAAATTGGCTCTTTGGGAACCAAGGCTGCTCACGGTTGGTCACTGCCCTGTCTCTTTTTAATTGGAGGCTTAATCTCCTGCCGGCTATAATAATACAATTGGTATCACCAGGCAGTTTGCGAACGGTTAACTACCCGTGCTGTCCGCAGCCCATTAGACACACAAAATCTGCCAACTGCTCACATTAGTTGGAAAAGAGTTTAGCATAGAGGGAATGGAGCAATTGCAGGCGTGAGGGCTGCCTTAGTCGAGCAATGCTCCATCCTTGGAGGTTTTCAGGGCCAGGTTGTATGGGGCCCTGGGCAGCCTGACCTGGTGGGTGGCAACCAGCCCATGGTAGTGGGGTTGGAACAAGATGATTTTTAAGATCCCTTCCAATCCAAGCCATACTATGGTTCTATGGTTTATTCTATGATGAGGTGCAAGTCCTGTCTCTGCCATGCTGTTTAGTAGTTAGGCCCCAGGGAGCCTATATCTTGGGGATGATAATCTGGAAGGAAAAAAAAGGAAAATAAAGAAAATGCTCACTGGAAGCAAGATTAGTTGGCTCAGGACTCGTCAGTGCTTTTCTCTGTTCTTGAAGTATTTGGGATCAGTGGTGGGTTCCAATGTATGGGCTCCATGCAGGTATGAGAATAGGATGTTTCCACCATCAATCCACCAGAATTGTTCTGCCCACAACTTTCTCATTTATTTATATAACCTATCAAGTGCCCAATGTAAAACATGAGTGGCGGTGGTGGAAATGAAATTACTGGGTTTTCTCCTCAAGCTTTTCCAGGGTGTTGATATGAGGATGCTCGTGCAAAGGAGCACTCAGTGTCACTCTGTCTCAAACAGACTGGGAAGAAATACTTCCTAAATAATCTTCAAGAATGTGTGAAAAATAGGGCTTGTTCTCAGCACAGCCTTCCCTAAAGCCCTCCAAAAGGACAGCTACCCAATGTGAGAACTTTAGGAAGTCTAGCCCTGCTTCTGGCAGCAAATCTGACAGACCTTAGTTTTAATGAGGGAATAATCCAGATGACAGAAGTACTCTGTACATACAAAACATTGTAACGGAAAAAAATCTGCATGAGTTGTACACATCTCCTGTGAAAGCCCAATTTTCCCAGACTGAAAGCTGATTTAAATCTTCTCCCTATAAAGCTCATCCTATGGCATGTTTTGACTTCCCAGAACAACAGCTTCCAAAATCCAGTATCACTCTTCAGCTTCTTAGTGAAAAAATTCACAGTTTATTTTTCATGAATTAGGGAAGTAGATGGAAAAGTGCTTGGTTTTGTAGTCATTGTACTGAAAATACCATTTTCTTTGAACAGGGTTGGAAATTTCACCTTAGAAGGTGAAAGATATTAGATAAGGACGGGTCTAAGGTCTGAGTTTTGTTTTTTTTTCTTGGTGTTATCCACAAACTTGCTGAGAGGGCACTCAATCCGTCTGTCAGTGTCATTGATGAAGATATGAATGTGTACTAGTCCCAGTACTGACCCCTGAGGGGCACCACTCATCACTGATCTTCATTCAGACATTGAGCCATTGACCACCACTCTGTGGGTACAGTTTGCAACCAGTAAGCTGGAGTGAACTGGGGTGAGCAAGAATATGTGTCTGCAGAATCAATATCATGATCAAGTGGTCACCAGGATAAGGACAGGGAGCAACCCAGCCAGTATAAGTGTGGTGTTGGGCTTTAGTAACAATCCTTTAGTCACTGTAAAATAAATGTGTTCACAAACCAGATTCATTTAACACAACATGGATTATTCTACTTCTTCCTTTCTCTCCTGCATGATTATATAGCCACATGGGTGTGAGCCTGAGTTGTTCACTTGTTTCACTTAATTTATGTTCCCTTTGTGGAGGGCACAGATGACAAGGCGAGCAAATCCCATAGCAGCCTCTTAAACAACTCAGTAGAGGGGGACAACATTTTCTTTTTATTGTTGTTCATAAAATTTTATGGGTTGGAACTCACTATTTTTGTTCCATAGAATGAAAGGAAGCGGTCTTTTTTTAATATTATTGTTTTTGCAAATCTACAGTGACTAATGGAATATCTCATAAATGCATGAGCCTGACTCTTCTTTGGTAGGAAGCTGGGCATCAGAGTAGGACAGGTCAGTAGGGAAAAGAAGAGAAAAGAAAGCATCTCTCTCCCTTGAACATCTTCATGTGAGTTGCTGTTTTATGCCAAGCTCCCAGAGAAGACATAGGATCAAATTTAAAGTTGTGTGCCAGTGTTCATGTGTATGCAGGTGTCCCTGAGTCCTATGAAAAGGGATATTGCTGTACATAAGGACCATCTTGCAATGTTTAAGCTTCACAACTTTTTGTGCCATTCCCCAAAAGATGCTCGATGCACCCAGAACTGCCAAATGGCACCTATGCAACTTCTCAGTACCAAAAAAAAAAAAAAAAAAAAAGTCTCCCATCTCCCAACCTCCATCAAAATTAACTGCAGTAGAAGAGAACGTGGGCAATGAAGTGAAATTCAACCCAAATTGACTATGTGGCAACACAAGTTATAAATTGTGGCTATTCTGACCAGTGCCTGGGCACTATCCAGCTGCCTATTCATCATTCTCTTTGATTAAAATATCCTGTGCTAATTCCATTTCCAAAGCTCAAGTTTATTTACACATAATCAAATTAATTCCATTCCCATGTTCATTAATTTATTCCTATCTCCTGGATGAAAACACATCTTTAAAATCTGACACCAAGGTGAGTCTGGTGGGGATGTGGCACCTTGGGAAAATCCTGAGAAGTAGGAAAAGTGGAATAAATCATGTTGTTCCCTTCACCCTGAACCTCCACTGGCTTAGCTAGAATGGGTGTTATTCCCTCACACTGCTATCATCTATACAGAACTTCTCTAAAGGTGCTTTAATCCCTGAGCTGCTAATGCAGCTGAAGACATCAGTGTAAGTTTGAATATCATCCCAGCTCCAGAATGGTGACCACTCTCAAGACTGCCGATCTTCCTAGGTCTTCCACTGGTCCCAGAAGCTCTGGCTTTCCTTGGCTGATCTGGCCCAGCAAGGAAAAATGCGACCCACTTCACCAAGTTGCTCTGCGGAGAAGGCAGATGTCTAGGGGATAATGAAGGACATGGAACTTCTAGGATAATTAGCAAAAACAAACCAAACCAAAACACCATTTTCAAGAACTTTTTCAGTGCCTGGTTGTAGACACTGAGATATTTCTCCTGTCTTCCCATGGCCTCCCTTTCTTCTCCCTCTTGGGCTGCCAGCAGTGAACCAGTTTCCCCAGGGGGGGAGGGAATGTAGATGCTTTGCTACTTGTAACCACAAGCTCTCCTCATGCCTCCACCTCCCCCAGGACCCTCACCAGGTGCACACTTCCTATAAGCAGAAGCTGTCCCTATCAACATCCCTCCCCATGCATGCACCTTGCACACACACACGCTCCCACATTTTTTTCTTCCTTAGACGCTTCCCTCTGCAATACACAACTGGGTTCTCTGCTAATCCCCCCACCCTCCTCAATACCTGTGCTTGTCTGGGTGCCTTGAGAGGATTTGGAAATATAATTAGACGTGATGTTGCCCTCGGAGTCAGAGACGGGGCCAGCGCGTTGAAGGGCAGCGGTCAGCAGAAGGAGCGAAAAGGAGTCAATTTAGCACGGCTTACAGTGCTGTTCCGGCTGATTAGGGATTTGATGAGGGAAGGGGTTTGATTTTGGCTGCCAGAGTGACAGAAGCCTTACGGTCAGTTGAGATCTTGTTTAAGGAGGGCAAGCGGATCTGGACTGGGGATAACAGATAGGGAGGCAGGGATGACCAGGACAAATCGGCATGGTTCCCTGTCCTTCTTGTCATCCTCCTGACCTCATCCAGCCAGGGATGGTTACCAACAGGAAAAAGCAGAAAGGAGAGTGACAAGGAGCTTGAGGGAGGGAGGGTGAAAATAGAAGTAATTAAGAACAAGAAAGGGAAAGAACGAACTAATGATCAAACAAACAGAAGAAAGAAAGGCAACTTGTAACATCTTCCCTGGGTGCACCTCTCAGTCTCATTTTAATTTTATGAGTCCTCTGCTCATCATCTCTGCCTTCAGCCTACAGAAAGCAAAACTATGCACCCAGATTCCAGAGAAAAGGAGGGGTGGAAGACGAGACCCAACCTTGCACAAAACTTGTCCCACCTTCCCCTTGTTGGCAGCCAGTTTGGGGATTTGCCATCTGGGCATGGAGAGGTTGTTGCATGCACACTTTTCTCCCATCTCCCCCAGGGTCATAGCCCAGAAGCTCACAGTACTGTCCCAAGGACCATGTCAGCTCTGAACTTGGTCCTTCCTGGGGTTCGTTGGTACACTGATCTCCATTAGGTCTGTACTTCCTTAATTATATGCCTTTGGGGCACAGGTAATTGCTGATCGTAGAATCATGCAGGTTGGAAAAGACCACTAATATCATCAAGACCAACCATTAACGTGGCACTGACAAGACTACCACTAAACTATGCCCCTAAACACCACAAGTATTTGACTTTTAAATATCTCCAGGGATGGTGACTCAATTACTTCCCTGGGCAGCCTGTTCCAATGCTTCACAATCCTTTCAGTGAAGAAATTTTCCCTAACATCCTACTCAAACCTCCCCTGACACAACTTGAGGCCATTTCCATCTCCGCATTGTCCCCGTGCTCACAAAGTTGGATCCTCCACTTGGAGGAGGTCTTGAGATACCATGGTGCATTGTGAAGAAATAACTCCAAAGAGGCAAATGTTGACATAATGCAGCATAATTATGAGCCAGTCATTAAATCATAGAATCATTAAGGTTGGAAAAGACCAGTAAGATCACCAAGTCCAACCCCAACCCATCCCCACCATGCCCATCAGTATAATATCTCCCTTTTTCTTGAATATCTCTAGGGACAGTGACTCCACCGCTGCCCTGGGCAGCCTGTTCCAATGCCTGTCCACTCTTGTGGAGAACAAATTTCTCCTAACATCCAACCTACTTTGTTCAGAGTCTCACAGTCCAGGTATTGTGACTATAGTCACATCATTCCTGCAGGCACTGAAGCAGTACTGTTAATTGCAATCGCTGTAAATAGGGATAAATTCATATTCCCCTTGGAATGCACAGGTAAGAGACATCTTTAGGCACCAGGGAAACTGTCACAAATTGCTCTGGTCAGACAGAGCTGCTGTAAATAACACCAGCTCCATTTTGCATTTATCACACGGAGATTAAGAGACTTTCCCAGCTGCCCAGCTAGGGCTCCAGGTGTCAAAACAAATCCGCTAAGCCCCATGCCAATGTCTTAAGCATGGGACAAGCCCCCCACCATTCTCAGGTCACACACCAGCTTCTGGAAAGTAAACTATTAGGAGAAAAATCAAACAATGTGATCACTTGTCCTACTGGAGAGGAAAAAATGTCCTGAATGTAATTTCAGAACTTCTAAATTTAGGTCTTCATCAGGACTGGATAGAGATTTTTGACCCAGTACACCCATTAAACTGTTGGTACAAGGAAGAGGATAGTCACGGATGAAGGCCAGAGGGGGTATATCACAAGGGGAAATGTTCAGCCTTCAACACCCCAAAAAGCAAAATATTCAATGTCTGGTACTGTAATCTGCCTTCCTCACCACCCAACGGTGCAAAAATAAGGCTAGAAAATGTTTGTTGGGGAAGACAGCAGGAGAGCTGTGCCAGCACAGCTGAGCCTTTTAGAAAGAAAACAGCTGTAATCTCCAGCCAGAAACAAAAGTAAGGAAATATTCTGTGTTAATAAACAGAATGAAAGGGAAAGTTAAAGCCATCATTCTCCCTGTTGTACTTCTGATGTGTTTGGCTTTCAATTCTCTTTGACAATCTGTAAGAAATTAACACCATGAGATATACAATTATTGTCAGATGTGGGTGAGGTAATCAAAACATTTCAAATCAATGTTTTGTCAACAGAAATAAATGAATGTATCTGCCATGAAAATTCCTACCAAACATTGGCCCTTTTTCCCCTGAAAAGCTAGGAATCTCATTTTATATCAGCTCTGAAGATCCTTTTCATCTGTCATCATATCTTGAAACGATAAGAATTACTCTCAGTAGGGAGTTATTTCTTCACTTCCTTTTCAGCTCAAAATAGAAAACACTTCTTTTTTTTTTAAAGAAAAAAAAACAATTTGAAATAAGCTTAATATCATTTGTGAAAATTCATTATCAGAACAGAAATATCAAATCTTTCCATGACTCTTAATAACAAAGCAGGTGACTCTCACCTGGTAACTGGTGCTTCCAAATGCAGTTTCAATATAGTTAAATAATAATACTACAGAAGATACAAAGCCAGAGATCCTGGAGCACTGCTTAAAACTGTGCCACCTCTATTTCAGACAGCTGAATGTGAACGTGGGTGATTTATTTGATTAATTAGCTAGATATGCTTCCAGCAACCCTCTGCTGCATTTTCTAGAGGCAATATCCAAAGCCCACTTAAGCCAGTGTAATAAAATCTTTTGCCTACAAAGGGCCTTCAGATAAACCCATGGGTATGTGCCAAGGGTTAATTTCTGTTTCAGCTCAGACTGGGTCTATTCTACTGCAGTCCCCAGAGATTTCACTGGAGTTATTCCAGATTTTCCAAAAGGAAGGCTAACACGAGCCAGCCCAGGGCACACACACCTGACTGTGCAGAGGAGAGATTTTCAGAGACCCTCTGAGACATTCCTTATTCAGGAGCAATCCTCCTCCACTCATCACTCCTCCCTGGAATTTGCCCTGGAATTTGTTTTTTTGAGGGGGGTAAATAATAGAGTGGGAGTTGAGCTCTAAACAGTACAGTTCCCCCAAAGGTGTTACACCATTGGCAGCAACTGGAGCAGAGCAGTTGAGCTGGCACGAAATACCATCTCCCCATCCCGGGCATCCCTCCAGAGCCATGATCTCATTCCTCCCACCTTCCCAGAAGTGCCCCATCTGATGCCCTGAACATGACTGTTTGTTGCCATCTTCCCTGAAATTAAATATCTTGAGGGGTTTGGGGACTGCAGTAGACATCCTGTTGGGCACCCATCCTCATCTCCACCCAGCACCCTACAAGGATCCCAAGCTCTCTTGGATGCCCTACGGAGACCTGACACAACCAGAGAGGAAGGATGGAGAACATTTTCTTCTTTTGGGGACAGGGCCTTCAGATTGGGGCAGATCCTGAGGTCTCGTCCCAGGTGCTGCTGTGGTTTTGGATGGCCATGATGGATTGGACTGGATGATCTTGTAGGTCTTTTCCAACCTAGCTAATTCTATGATTCTATGATCCTATGGTTGATGCAGGCAGTCACCATATCAGCACACATACTGCTGTCCTCTCTGCAGAGCCAGCTCACCATCATTTTAGGCTTCTACTTGCAGGATTTAGTGGTTTGAGGAGGAAGGGGGGAGACTTTATCCTATTTTTTTTATTGGGAAGGAAGGAAGAGAAGCCCCACAGCCCTCCTGTGGTATGCATCAGGGATGGGAGCCTTGCTCCCACATCTCTGAGCTCAGAAAGGTAATTGCCTCTCTCGCTTCAATCCCTGAGAAACCCTTAATATGTGTCTCTGCCAACTTTGAGGCCTTGTCCAATCTTGACAAATTGTAGTGGAACAAATCCTGTTTGGTTGTAATACAGTGATTTGAGGGAAGATGGATGCAGGAGAGATGGCAGGTCCTGTGTAGCCATTTAATGCATTCAGGCTAGGAGTGCTCAGCAGAGGCAAAACAGGCTGCTGGAGAAGTGTTGCCCCGTATCGAGAGGGGATCCCAGCCCAAAAAGTACCCCTATGCTAATCCCATGAGATGCTAGCACAGATGCACTCCCAAAATAATGCTTCTGCAAACAAACTGGGTAACACACCCCATCTCTCAAAGAAGCAGTGTGGTTGTGGAATTTGAGACCTCTCTAGAGGACTTCCTACCAACCCAGGATCTCCTTGGTCATTCTGGGGTTTACTTTTAAGCCAAGCCATCCAGAGGATTTGTTTGGGGCAGGGAGAGGCATTGCCATTGATTGTTGATCATCTGTTTATTCAGGAGAAAAAGGATCCATCAGATGTCAAAGTTATCCCAGAAACAGACCAGGACTTTGGTACCACATCCTAATTCTGCCAGCTGGCAAATGAAAGGAATTTAGCGGATCCTAATTCCATCCTGTTAGATCCAATCTTATTTCTTATCCCAAAAAGGGCTAATGTGGGGAATAGGGGAAAAAAAATTGCATTATCATACATACTATCCTATAGCTGTAAGCTGGAATTTGATTTTTGACAATTAAAATGAAGGCTGTATGACTGACAGAACACAACATGTTAAAAAGAGTGGCAAAATTGCACTTCTAACAGTCCTCTGCATACAGGTATAACCTATTTGCCAGCAGATGAATGTCAGTCCCCAGCACAGAGCAGAGAAAAGAAAATAAAAAAATGTACCACATTAGGAAATTGGCAGGGAATAAGCTGTTTTACTAACTAAATCTATGACTGAAAAGATATCAGCAGAGTGATGCCGCCAGTATTAGACTGGGTCACCATTCTGAATTTCCTATTCTGTTTCATCCTAAATCAAGATATATATATATAGAAAATACATGTATAGATCAATATATATTTATAATTTTGTATATGTACGTGTTTATATATATGGAAATATATTTTTATATATGTCTGGGTATATATATAGATGCATACAGAAGAGTGCTTGTGAAAGAAACAACTTTAAAAATATTTCTCGGGACGTACACATTTTGATTTTTTTTTGGTATATTGAATTGTATTGGGAATCATAAAATCAAAACAAGCCTTTCTGATCTGATGGAAACACCACTGTAATTCCTTGCCAATACTGGAACCAGATCTATATATGTCCTTGCAAAAGTTGTTTCTTCCCGATTTCTTTTGAATTGGCCTTTCCCGATCAACATCTCCCCGCTGAAGATATTCGACAAGTTCAGTTCAATGAACTGTTGGTTATTCTTTTAGTTGTTTAAGTCCTTTTTTTTTGTCCCCCAGAGGAAAAGCTAGAAAGAAAACACACTTTTATACTGTATTCAGGAGAACCTTCTTTGCCTCAGCTGGCCAAACCTACCATCATGAGACCCATGCCCATTGTCTGAGTCCTTGATTGACATCTTCATTTTACCACACCCATAAGAAAGAAAGTTGCACAAGGAGAAAAACCTCCTAACGGCTGGTTTACACCATGCATTCTACCTCAGGTTTTAGTCTGCTAATTCTCCCTGTAAAGATAAAGATTTACCTGAATATATTTGGTTTACACTGTTATGCTGAAGGAATATGAAAACATGACAAGTGCAGAGCAAACCTGCTCTGTACATGTCATCCCAGCTCCCAGCAATTAGTGGGTTACAGACCACCAGTGCCGAGCATTGCTCTGTGACCTCAGTTTCTGGAGAAAACAAATCAAGTTCCTACTGGAAAGTGAGAATAATGACTGTTAGGAACGTGATTATTATTTCTTCAAGGAAGATGCTGCAAATCAAGGCTAATCGTATCTTGATAGGCTCTCTTGCACGTGAATCTCTGCCTGGGGATTTTCAAAAAAGAAACTGTTAAAAATGGGGCAGGCAAGCAGACAAAGAAAGTTTGTTTGCAGGTTTTTTATCGCTGCCTTCTCTCCCCATGCAGAGTCATGCAAAAGCCATGGTAGAGGAGGACCACTATTGCCGACGTGACAAATTGCAACAAATCAGACTGTTCTACAGATGTAACAGAGAGCAGAATTTGAGCACTTGACTGTAGAGCGGTTTAGTTATTAGCTTGTGGTAAAATGCAGTGCAATTATGTGGTGAGATATTGGAATGTGGGCTGAGCTTTACCCACAGCAGTGCTATTTGTTTGAAACCGAAAGCAATTGGAAGGAAAACAAGCTATTTGGCCACAGACCATTGAAGGCAATAGGCAGTTACAAGGTCAAAAGCTTTGGCTGCCTGCAGTGGGTTCAGGAGAAAGAGGAATCTACAACAGCATTTATGAAACTTGGGCACTAAAATGAATACTGGAAGACAGAGTAGAGTTGGTGGCTACCACCTACAAAATACAGGTGGTGTCCATAGACAATTGAATGGGTGCATCTTACTTGGGAATGTGCTATACCCCAGCCAAAGGAGAGAGCCTCATCACCTTGAATAGAAGGAGAAATTGTGGATACCCCGTCCCTGAAGGTGCTCAAGGCCAAGTTGGATGGGGCCCTGGGCAAACTGATCTAGCGCCCAGTGCGGTGGTTGGCATCCCTGCCCATGGCACGGGGGTTGGAAATAGATGATCTTTGAGGTCCCCTCCAACCAAGCCATTCAATGATATGATTCTATCATATGTGATATAAAATACACTCTAGGATGTCCATGCTCAGTGTTTGCAGATGTACAAGTGGTAGGGCATGATGGCCTTTTTACTCCATGTCCCTCATGCTCTTCAGAACTGGAATTTGGGGAAATATCTGGACTTGGGCTAGCTCCATCATGCTTTTATCCTCAAAAGCATGGGATTCAGGGGCTGTTTCTAGGTTACCACCTCCAGTTCAAACATCCCACATTTGTTCTGGATGGAGACAAGTACCATTGGCAGAGCCCTGGTCTCCAAGACCTTGAAAGAGAAGCAAAGAAGAAATAAAGATTCTTGTCTCCCTACCCAAATACTGGACTTGGCATGGGTCTGCTTGGTTTTCCCCAACACTTGAATTCCACATGCTTTTGGGATGTACTCGAGCATTACAAATTAGACACCCTACCACTGGAAGAGTCATTGCACAAACTTGACACACCCTACTAAAATGGCACTAAAATGAATACTGGAAGACAGAGTAGAGTTGGTGGCTACCACCTACAAAATACAGGTGGTGTTCATAGCCAATTGAAGCTTATTGCACATGCTTGACACACCCTGTGTCCCAGATGCCTACTGGCAGTCCTGGAGTAAAATATGGCATCCTTGCTGTCCCTTATCTGAGCAGGGGACACAGCAGGCAACATAAGACAAGGAACGAGAAGACAGCTGAGTTAGGCTGACATGATGGACAAGCTGGATGAATGGGTCGAAAATGGGAGCAAAGGCTATGAAACCTCGGCCACACTGCACAGAAGCCGCATCAAGCCCAGCACAACCCTGCTCATCTTTAGCTCTGGGTATGGTTCAGAGTGCATAAATCTACATAGCCATGGATTTGTCTGCCTGTCAGGGGAGAGGGAAGGGAGATGTACTTTATTTCCAGTCCCAGTGCTTTTGATGAGCTGTAGTATTGCCCTTCATACTCCTCCAGTCTCAATAAACCTGGCTAATTAGCATCCTGACCACTCAATTAATTAGGCAGTACACTTAATTATGACAAACTACATTATTCGCTATAGCCCAGAGTCCAATGGACATTAGCGTCAGGTTATGTTCAGTAACAATTTGATTTGAGAGGGAGTTTATTGACCAGAAAAGACATATGATGAGATTAAAATAATCAGTAGAACTAGCTCAGTGCGATTGGCTTGTCGTAGCTGTGAGCTTGGGTTATAAAGACATCGAGGATGGCCAAATTAGTCGCTTCATTCTCATTAAGAGCCACTGCATAAATGGAAAGATATTGGCAGAGCGGGAAGAGAGAGGCAGCCAAGCTACAAGGGGGTTTCAAATAAGATGCAGGAAGGTGGGTTTGGTTTGGCTTCTTCTTTCTCTTGATCGTGTCCTGTGCTTTGCGAAAAGATAAAGGAGAAGCCCAGAAACAGTGCTGCTCCCAGAGAGAACTGGGGCAAAGGCTTGTTCATATACAATATCCCTTGGGAAGGAACTTCCACTTCCCCAGAAATGTATCCATAGCTTTTTCTGAATAGCATTCTCTGACCTGCCTGCATCACATTGGGTCATACAAGCAGCTGTAGGGCTGACCTTACCCAACTGCATCTACGTGAAGAATTCAGGACAAAGCGCAAAGTCTTGGGGAGATTTAGAGCCTTTCTGCAATGCTACTGAATCTTCTCTTTTTTACCCCAGCTCAGCTGAGAAGCGAAACCACTCTTCTTCCTTTTTTGACTGTCTGTTGTTTCAAGAGTGACCAGAGCAAATTCTGTTTGAAGTAGGAATGAACTCTCTTCGTTGTGGGTTTAATACCAGTGAGGATGACAGTGGTCATTTGAGCTGCAGGGATTTATGGGTCCTGAAAAGTAGATCCTGACTTGCAAGCATTGCTGTTCCCTTCTTACCTAACACTGAAGTTGACCCTAGGAAGGATTTATGGCAGCCTCCATGTCATGTCAGCCATCTGCAGTTGCTCTTCCACAGTTTAGCAGCCATGGATAAGCCCATCACACAGAATGATCACAGAATCATAGAATGTCTCATGTTGGAAGGGACCCATAAGGGTCATCATGTCCACCCCTGGGCTTCACATAGGACCAGCCAAAAATCAGACCATGCTACCATCAAGACTTCGTGCAGAATATGGGAGATATCAACATCCCCATAGACTGAGTGACTCACCACCATCAAGACAGTCCTGCTGGGAGTCCCTGAGCTGCTTCCTCAGTAGCGCTAAGACACAATAAGCAGTTTTTTTGAGCTGTAGAGCTGTGAGGATCCCTACAGATGTAGACAAGGGGTGAGAGAACCATAGGTGGCTCCTTGTAACTGAAGCATATGCAATGCAGTATCAGAGACAATGAGTGGCCTTTTTTTTTCTCAGGTCAAGAAATGGAAGGATTGAGTCCATTTGAATTCAGAGGATGCATCTACTCCAATATTAGCCCAGAAGTAGTTTCCTTATTCAAGAACATTCTGTGAATCTGATCCAGATCTTCACATTTCCAACACATCTTGCTTCTTCTTGTAGATCCAGCCAGAAGGGTGGAAGGAACTCTAATACTGTCATTTGTGGACCTCCTTCATCTCCTGCCGATGATGGTTTTCACTGATAAAGGGTCTCTTGCCCCTTATTTTTATTTATCAGCTGGAAGGATGAGTCCCAGGAATCATACTGATATCCCTGAAGCTTCAGTATCATGAAAGGTTTGATTTTTGATCTGTTGGAAGGTGAATTCCAGTCAGTTTTCTCCTCAGACCCCTGCTTCTTCACACAACAAAACTTGGGTCAGTATGAACAGAAATGGACAAATCTTTCTTATCCAGATCATGACCTGTTTTTTTTAATTTTTTTTTCAATACTTCACTTACCAAAATTAATTTGGTATATTTCCATAAATATAGGATTATTATGTCAGTAAAGGTTAAGGCTACCAGTGTTTTTTCACATTAAAACTTAAAAGTAAATTATCACAGAAGAGAAACAACATTGAAACTCTGGGGAGGCTAGAGACAAAATTCATAATTTAGAATACGGGAGTTCCCATTTAACCCATTAGTTCAGAAACCTGAGCATACATAAAGGGAAATCCAAGTTCAAATCTATTTTTCCATGTACATGGAAGTCATTTTATGGATTTATCTTCGCAGCTGAAGAAGACACACCAACTTGCCAGTTTTGTGGGATTTCAGATAGGCTCAGCAAGGCAACGAGCTCAGCCACGCAGATAGCAGTTGCCCTTAGGACCAAAAAGGGGGCTCAGTCCTGTTTTATTTACCATTAGAGATGTGGTCCATCTCAGAGCACACCATGACCCCATGCTGTCCCCCAAATATTCTGAACCTTTTCTCTTCCGTTGCCATTTCCTTCCTAAAGTCACCACGAGATGTTCATCATCCAAATAACTTGGCCTGGAAAGTGGAAGCTTTGCACAGCACAATAAAAAAGCCATATCTTAGATGAGTCTCCCAAAAGACTGTATCTGCTGCAGGGTGCCCCCCATCCCAAACATCCCAAGTTTTTCTTCCTAAATTGTAAGAAAGTTTAAAATATTCAATAATATTTGATTTGATTGAAGAGAGGGTATTATTATTTTAAGCTACTTTGTCTATTTTTTCTCATTATTTGACACAAATTGTTCTTGCCTTGTCCATACTTCTGCCCCTTTTCATGAACCTGAGAATCAGAGAAGAAAGTAAATCTAATTACTTTTAAAAGGCTTTATTTTGTGTAGAGAATACAGAGGAAAAACTCGTATTCATCTTCAAAATGTAGGTTCTACACCAGCTTTCAATGACTTGAAATGTGATGGTTAAATTTGGAGGGGATGCTCAAGGGCAGAGTTAAGGCTCCGGACTCCGAGAAACTCTATACCTTAAGACACTGAATTTCTTTTCAGTTTAACATTAACTCTGCATGTCTGGGTTTATTGCCCTTGGCTCCAGGATAATTATAACATCCCTGTAATTTATTTTGCCATAATTACTGATATGCACTGCCAACTTTAACTGTGTTTTAGGACTGATGCCACAGTCCCATGAGAGAAGGTGGTGATCCCTTATGTTGTGAATGGTAGAAAACACTCAGTCCCATTCAGAAAAATAAAGGGCACCCATAATTTTCACAGAATGCCTCCAGATTAAAGGTAATGCTGGCTTCCATCTATCAGGAACAACAAGGGGACACATATACTTGAGAGAGGGAAGTCCTCGCTTTAAATGACTGTATCCTTCAGCCTTCACTGAAGGAGAATATTTCAGTTATAAAGAGTAATGGAGAAGAGGGGGAATAACCATTAATCCTAAAGGAAGCCTATTCAATGACAATCCAAGCCAAATACTGAATGGAGTTCTAGCAGCACACGTGTCCAGATCTACCTTATTCTACTAGCAAGATCATCAAGGGCAAAGACAAAAATAATTGGCAGAAGTCTAAATTACTATTATGTTGTCTGCAGTGTGGCTGCCATGTAGTGTTACAACCAGAATTCTCATGATGTCATAGCTTTCCATCCTAAAAAGCAGATTAGACTCAAAGCCCAGCCACATGAGTTCAAGAGCAAATACACTCCATTCTCCCAAGAGCATGAAAAATTTCCACTGCTGCAAATGGTACAAAGAAAACACCAGTTCATAAAACATAGCTATAGAGTTTCTCACTCACTAATCTCACAGAGCAAAGCCAGAAGAGATGTTTTCTACTGAAATTCTCTTGTACCAAATAATAATAATAATAATAATAATAATAATAATAATAATAATAATAATAATGGAATTTTAACAACGTCAAAGCATTTCTCAGATACATTTAGGTTTCACTGAATTTTTGGTACTTCAGTTCCCTTCCTAACTCCAAGAAATAAAAAATAGAATGAAATGCACTAGAAGAAGCATTTTATTTTGAAGCTGGGAACAACTATTCTAATTCATCTTTAAAAAAAAAAAAGGCAAAGCTTGCAGCCAACTGGGAGCATTCCTAATTGAAACAAAATATTGCAGCCCTATACAACCAAACATCTCTACTGGCCAAAGTCAATTTTTCCAAATAGTCAATCTGCTGAAGTACATAAAGAAATGTTCATTTCCATTCCAATCTGATTTCAAGAATACTGAAGAATCTGTTGTTTTCGTATTTGCCCGTTGTTAAGAATGTACTCAGTCTCTCTCCTTGTCCAAATCTCCCTGCTGGGTCTCTGCTCTCCCTGCAGCCACTTCTCCTAGCTGATAAACCCACAGAACTGAGCAGATCTGTATTCGTCACTCCACAACTTCAGCCCATCCCAGACTTCAGCTAATCAGCCTCAACCCATTGCCAATCCCTTGCCCTCGCATTCTGCTGGCTCTGGTATGACTTCCAAGAAATCTGGGCCAAGAGCTTCAAATTTGGGATGGATTTCTTCACAGTTCCCCTCTCCCCAGCAAGGATATATTGCTGGCTGCACTCTACTCCCATATAACCAGATCATGCTATGGTTTATTTTTCCCTCAAGCACAGCTCTTGGTTCTGGCACGGACTTTGGCCACAGACAGTGTCAAGTGTGTGGTATAGCACACTCAGGCTCTATCTGCTGGATGGTTTGCATGAAAAGGTATGGATAAGGGAAAGACAGGAGTCAGGAATTTCTCCCCAGCCACCTCTAGCCAACAGTGAATGGGCTGCAAGCAGCCTCCCCTGTGAGCCCATCCTCCTATCCTACCCAAAGCATTCAACAGAAGTGCTACTGCCAGCCTGGAAACTGCAGCAACTTGGGCAGTCTGGGAATAAGAAGGGGACAACTTTCATTTGTTTGACTATTTTGAATGATAACCTTTCACCTAGAGACCATGCACCATTCCTCCAACCATTGCTCTGCCTGTGAAAGTCACATACACAAATTCATTTCAGATGTTACCTCCCTAAAAGCAACAGGTTTTGCTCACCACAGACTGCATCCATGCTAGCAAGGCACACTGAGGAGGGAACAATGCAAAGAGCCTGTGCATGGACCTATCAGAGCGCATCCAGAGGAGCACCACAAAAATGATCCAAGAGATGGAACACCTTCCGTATGAGGACAAGCTGAAAGAGCTGGGGCTGTTCAGCCTGGAGAAGAGAAGGCTCTGGGGAGACCTGAGAGCAGCCTTTCAGTATCTAGAGGGGGGGCTATGAGAAAGAAGGGGACAGACTCTTTAGCAGGGTCTGTTGTGATTGGACAAGTCAAAATGGTTTCAAATGAAAAGAGGGGAGATTTAGATAGGAAATAAGGGAAAAGTTTTTTACACTAAGAGTGGTGAGGCAGTGGAACAGTTTGCCCAGACTGGTGGTGGAAGCCCTGCCCCTGGAGACGTTCAAGATCAGGCTGGACAGAGCTCTGAGCAACCAGAGCTGTAAAACTCTGTAACTAACTGTAAATGTCCTTGTTGATGGCAGGGGAGTTGGACTAGACAGCCTTTAAGGTTCCTTCCAACTCAAAAGATTCTATGATTCTATCCCACATCGGCAATGTTAAATAGCACTTCTTAATAAAAGACACAAAGATAGGACTGGCTGGAGTGAATCCAGCAAAGCAAAAATTGGTGAAGGCCACCCTATACTTCTGTAGTCAATAAGATCATAGAACCACAGAATCATTGAATATACCATGTTGGAAGGGACTCATATGGATCATGAAGACCAACTCTTGGCTCCGCATAGGACCGTCCAAAAATGAGACCATATGTCTGAGAGCGTTGTCCGGACACTTCTTGAACTCCAGTAGTTTGAGGCCATGACCAATTTCATGGGGAGCCTGTTCCATACCCACCACACTCTGGAGAAGAACATTCTACTCATGCTAAAGGGTGGAAACTAAGAAACGTGTCTGCACAGGAAACAATACAACACAAGAGGCAGATTTGGAACTGGTAGAAAAGGGAAGGAGAAAAGGACAAGTGAGGTTATTGAACGAGGGGCACTGAAGCCAATTCTTTAGATGCACAAGAGGTAATAATTTTCTCTGTTGGCCATATGGGAGGGGAGAAAGACCTGGAGACAGTCCTCTCTCCATCTCTCTCCCTCTCGCTCCTTCTCTCCCTCCTTCCCTCTCAGAAAATCAAGAGAATTAAGTTTGCAGAGTTACGTAGGAGGCACTGGGCGTCAGATACAATTACTCATCCGCTGCATCATAATTACTGCAAATGGTCCATTAAAGGAAAATTATCATCAATATGATATTATCAGACAGCGGATAAATGAATAAAGGAAAGTGCTTATTCTTCCATTGTCCTGTTAATAGAGACGTCTTTGAAATTGATAATGTGAAGGATGCCACCTCGCTGGGGAATGTGGGCCAGCAGGACATGAAGGGGAACTCTGGGTGAGGGTCCACCAAAGAGATGGAGGTGTGAATGCAGCTATGCACCTTTGCTTGACAGGGAACAGGACTGGAACACCTGGGCAAGATGTCATCACTGTGCAGGACCCTCTCACACCACAGTCCCTTCTCCCCAAGGATCCGTGCTGCCTTTCTGCACTTTTGTAAACTCAGCACCAACAAACTTCAGCAGACCAGAATCCAATTCACCATGCAAACCCAAAGCAGAACCAGATCACTGGCCTAACCTTGCTGTTTAGGAGTGTTTTTCCCCAGCCACTGCACCTGGGACCAGACCCACCTGGGCAAAAAGAGGTCAGAGGCACTCATGATGCAAACACTTTTGCACTCATCATGCTGAAATTAGGCCACAACTGCAGGAAGAGTCAGCTAATCACCTCTAGATCAGCAGATGTTTTCTGCACTGTTGGACTCTGAGTGCTGAATGCCTCTAGGAAACTCAACCTCCATCTTCACAAATGGGAACCTGTGCTTTGGAGGCAGAAGACTGGGGGCAATTGTTCTGAGCAATGACTATTCCACATCCAGAATGGCATAAAGTACATAACATATCCTGATGACTGAGAAAAAAAAGACAAATGGAATCACAGACTCATAGAATCATTAAGATTGGAAAGACCACTAAGATTATCTAGTCCAGCCATCAACCCATCCCCATCATGCCCACTAAAGCATGTCCCTCAACACCATATCTCCACATTCCTTGAACACCTCCATGGACAGTGAATTCACGACCTCCCTGGGCAGCCTGTTCCACTACTTCACTGCCCTTTCTGAGAAGAAATTTTTCTGAATATCCAAATTAAACCTCCTCTGGCACTACTTACTTAAAACCATTACCTCCATCTTATCACTGTTACCTGGGAGGAGGACCCCCACCTTGTTACAAGCTCCGTTCAGGGAGCTGTAGAGAGCCATAAGGTTCCCCCTGAGCATCCTCTTCTCCAGATTGAACAAGCCCAATTCCCTCATCCACTCCCCATAAGACTTCTGCTTCGGACCCTTCGCAGATTTGTTACCCTTCTTTGGACATGCTCCAGGGCTTCAATGTCTTTCTTGAAGTGAGTGGTCCAAAACTGAACATATGAGGTGGCATCTTCCCAAAATGCTTCACATATCCATTTAGCAGGTAAGAAGGAACTAAGGAAAGACAGACCCAACGGCAGGATCAAGGATCAACCAAACCAAGGATCATCCTCAGTTTGTTTGCTAGGAACACCCCCATTGTGAAGCATTTCCATGTCTCTAAGGTCACCTGCTGTAACAAGGGCACCTTTACCCTTCTCCAGCACATCAATGACTGAACATCAGGGTGACAGGGGCACTTGCAATGTTACTGAGAGGTACACGGGCTCTGACCAGGGCAGCCAGGCCCATTCTTCAGTTCTCCATGCACTGCCAAGAGTCCCCTATTAAAAGAGGGCCTGAGATAGGAAGCCTTCACAGAAGAGTGGGCATCTGGCCAGAGCAGGAATCTGCCTGCAGGGCCAGGTTTGGTAAAGCGGCATGGAGCTGCATCGGTCTCAAGTATAAAAAATAGTCAGTGAAGAGAGTAAAGAGGATCTGCTGCTATTCATTTCACAGCTGTAGTGGGATTAGTGGAACGAGGGCGATGGGGTAAGCTGCCCCTTTTATCTCATTCAAACATGTTGCTAATTCAGCAGAGCACCGCAGCCAGGAGCAGCTCCCAGCCTAATCCACTGTATCATTCTCACCCAGCGTGAAGAAACGAGAATTTTAATCCGCTCCCCGCCCCCTACCCCATCAGCTTCTCCAGCAGGCTGTGCCTGGCCTGACCAGGCATGGGGACCCACTCCATGCCTCTAACTGCTTCCCCCATCTCCACTGATGGGATCTTTGGGAGCTGAGAGAGGTGGCTTCTTCCACCCCCATGCATCACAGGCTCAACTGGGCTTTTGACCATCCTACATCATCCCCAGTCTTCTGGATGGCCAGAAATGAAAAATAGCAGGTTCATCAAGGGTAAATGTATCTGAGATTGGATATGATGAAAAATTTCTTCTCAGAAAGAGTGGTCAGGCACTGGAACAGGCTGCCCAGGGGGATGGTGGAGTCACCATCAGCAAAGCATAGCACAAGGTCTCTTTGAGTGAGAAGGTATATTGGCTGCTGCAATAGAAGAACGATGTAAAACTGTTAGAGTGTTCAAAGGAGGATTATGAAGTTGGGGAAGGATCTAGAGGGAAAGATGTGTGAGAATTGGCTGGGATTCCTTGGTTTGTTTGGCCCAAAGAAGAGGAGACTGAGAGGAGGCATCATGGAGGCCTACAGCCAACTCATGACAGCCTACAGCCAAGACATGATCTCTGCTCTCTGGTGACAGTGACAAGACTCAAGAGAACAGCATGGAGCTGTGTCAGGGGAGGGTCAGATGGGTGGTAGGAAAAGGCTCTGCACCAGAGTGTGGTGGGCATGGAACAGGCTCCCCAGGGCAGTGGGCACAGCCCCAAGCTGCTGGAGCTCAAGGAGTAATTTGGACAACACCCTCAGACCCAGTGTTCACATGTTGGGTTAAACAAATGCATAAGTTGTAAAGATCACCTCAGCAAGCCCCTAAGCACAAAAATACTGCTGATTGGAGAAAAGAGGAAAAGCAAAGAAATGTGTGCATTTCTGAATGTGGCAAGTTTTCCTAGACTTCCGTAACACTTAGTGTAGAGAGGGTCGTGCCTTCAACTTAGAGGCTATATATGAGAGGCTTTATGTGGGAAATTCTCCTTAATAAAACTACTACAGGAATGTCTCTCCCAGTGATATACTTGTTCCCTTCCTTCTGTAGAGGAAACAGCAGAAGTGCTCTCTGGTGGAATACAAAAAATAAATACACAAGTGATGAAAATCAGGGTCAGCTCAAAGCTGGCGTCCAGCCCAGGAAATAGCAGTCAGTATAACAATAGTTTGTGTTCAGGAAAGCAGTGTTCGTGCAGGATGTGCTGAGGACCTAAAGCAGAGTGCTCACTCCTTGTGTGGGGAGACAACGAGGAGAGAATGAGCTGCTGTGCAAAAAAAACCGGAGCCTTCCTCCTGAGTCTAGCTAGGGTGCATCTGGTTTGGAAGGCAAATACCCTTCATTCTCAAAGGGATCAGACCACCAAGACGGTGTTCAAAAAGCATCTGGACAAAGCTCTCAGACATATGGTCTGCTTTTTGGATGATCCCATTTGCAGCTAGGAGTTGGACTCAGTGATCCTTTTGGGTCCCTTCCAACTGAGGATATTCTGTGATTCTATGATTCCATGAAATGCCATGGCTGAAACACCAAGTCCAGACACCAAGGCCTTGTATGTGAGGGGAGATCTCTACTGAAATAGCACAAGCATCCCTTGCTTCTCCCTAGGCTTCAGCCCATCCTCATGCAAAGAGAAGATACATAGCCCATGGCAGAGCAAAGCATGGATGAGAAATAAAAGCATCTGCTCCAGACCAGCTGTAGTGCTACCATCTGAAAAACATCCGAAGGAAGGTACATAGGCCATAGTGAAAACCTGGGTTGGCTGCTTCTATGCAGAATGACAGGGACGTCCACCTCCCTGCTTCCCAGAGGAGGGCCACAATAATGATCCAAGGGATGGAACACCTCTCCTACGAAGACAGTCTGAAAGAGCTGGGGCTGTTCATCCTGGAGAAGAGAAGGCTCCAAGGTGACCTGATAGCGGTCTTTCAGTACTTAACTGGAGCTACAGAAAAGAGGTGGACAGACTCTTTATCAGGGTCTGTGGTGACAGAACAAGGGGAAATGGCTTCAAGCTCAAACAGAGTAGATTTAGGTTGGATATAAGGAAAACTTCTTTTACAGTGAAGGTGGTGAGGCACTGGAACAGGTTTCCCAGAGATGTGATTGATGCCCTGTCCCTGGAGACTTTCAGTGTGAGGCTGTATCAAGCCCTGGGCAACTTGATGTAGCTGTGCATGTCCCTGTTCATTGCAGGGGAGCTGGACTAGATGCTCTTTAAAGGTCCCTTCAAACTCTAAGGATTCTATGATTCCCTGGGGGAGCAACCCCAAGGATACAGAGCTCCCATGAAGTACTGCCTGATGGACACCCATCTGACTTATTCCTGACTCCCCCTTCCTTCCAAGACTTTTGTGGCTGGGGCTAATAAGCCCAAACTCACCCTCCCCAGCCCCAACACCCTGCTTTCTCCAAGGCTCCTACTCAAACATCTCCCTCCCCACAAATCCCCTGAACCTCTTCCAATTGCACACCAATAAAAAGTGCATTATTAACACCCCTCCGTCTCCGCTCCCTCATGCTCTCTGATGGGCAATGAAACCTCTCTGAATTATGCCACTCGGCATGCTTACAATTTAATTACATTTAAAGTCAATCAGGAGCTCCTGGAGCTGAATGGCTGTTAAAAGGGTGTAGGGGAGGAGTGGGTGGAAAGGGTGGGACTAAGACCCCCAGCGCTGATGTATACACTCTCACCTCCTGCAGAACCATCGGTATCAGCCTATTTCTGCCCCTCATCCCATTCCCCCTCCTCCTTGCCCACCTTGCTGAGCTTTCTGGGAAGCTTTCCCATAGCAAAGTCCTCCAGGGAATTAGGGGGAACAGGGAAGGAGGTGAAGAGGGCTGGAAAAAGGGTGGCTGAGGCAGGCAGCAGCTATCCCTCTTCTCTGCTTCCTCTGTGTCATTGAGGGATGGCACGCGCCTTGATTTTAATTAGATGGAGGTAATTGCCTTGGTGCAGAATAACATTGTTTGTGCTGGTGGGAAGTGAGAGGGGCTTCAGGCTTGGCTGCCCCCAGGATCTGGGGGAGGGAGAATCTAGGCTGAGTGATGAGACACATTCATTGTTCAGAGAGGACAAGGGCAACCAGGGTGGCTTAACCCTTGCACTTCCATGCTGCCAAATGAGCCTGAAAACGTAGGAGGGGAAAGGGTCCAGCCTTGCTGTATGGGCAGGTTTTGTGACTGGACTGGGCTCTGCTATGAGTCTCCAATGTGTAAGCCTTGGGGGAGACTCAGAGCACCTTCTGGGGAGAAACAGGCAGAAGAGAGACTGTCTGTAAACTGAAATCCCAGCTACAATATCCCAAAAGGAAATGGAAGCCTCACTTTGTGTCCCTGCACATTGCAATGCACAGTTTGGCTATGGCAACATGCAGAGAGACCCTTAGAACAACTCAGAGCATCATCGTGGATGTGGTCACACATCATGACAAAAGGGTCTGTAACAAAGGCAGAAATCAAGTTTCTGGAACCCCAACCTATTTCCTGCTTCTTGGAATCCCAGTCCATGCGGGTGATCTTTTTCAGAGCCCTGGAGACAAGCATGTTGAGCCCTGGTGCACGACATTTGAAGGTATCCAGCAGAAGGCACAGTGGCCTCATCCATAACATTTACTGAGAAACTACTCTGGCCCCAGAGTGCATTAACATTTAGGGAAGGTGACTGAAGGTCTGTGCCCTGATTCCCATTAGAGTGCAAGTCCAGATGATGGTGATTGCACTCCAGTGCCTTCCCGGGTGTTCCCTCCCCAGCAGTGCTCACTGCAGCAGATTGAAGCTGACTCAGAAGCTGAGCACACCAGGGCACCGGGTCTCTTGGAAGCATGCACTTTGAAAACTCCCACAAAGGCTGCAGATAGTCAAACACCTCCTAAGTGGCCCCAGCAGCTGGGATAAATATTTATGAGGGATGTCAGTGTTGTGTTTCAGGACACATGCCAAACACTAGCCACTAGAGGTTAGCAAGAAACTGCCCCCATTGGCATATTATTGGATAAGTGTCCATTACAAGGGCTGACTCCTTCCTCTGAAGCAGATGGGAGGGGATGCTCTCAAAGACAGGATATTGGATGAGATAGTGGCATCCCCACGTTCCTTGATGATTGCTCATAAAATTAGCCATCCCTTAAAAACAGCCTTCTCTTGTCAATATTTAACTGCAGACTGCTGGAGGGGGAGAGGCCATGTCCAGCTTCCTGCTGCTTCCAGCTGAGTATGTTGTCTGTGGGTTGGAAAAGCCCTGATCCAGCTCTGGTTTACCAACCTGGTCAGGATCTCGCATACCAGCCATGCCTGATGCTGGAACTTCACCAAATATACAACCTTAATTGTCTTTCCCCTTGTCAAGATTCAATGTTTCTCGGTTGTGTCAGTCGTATGTGTACCATCATCCTCTTGTGATGGTGTCAGGAGATGGGTTGGCTGTGCATCAGGAAGCAGAAGGGAAGGTATGAAAGCATATTCAGTCTTCCTGAGGCATGAAATGTCATGAAAACTGTGATACTTGCTGAGGCAGAAAGATTACCCACCGTCATTGCATGGAAACTGGGGCACAACAAGACAATTCAGCCAAAACAAGCAAAAGCAGCCACTCTGCAAGACTGATCTTTTAAGATTTGGGTGCCTGAGTCCTGTTTTAGAGCCAGATTCAGGATGAAGATGAGGGGAGCCAGGACCAAATCAGCAATGAGGAGAGGAAACAGCAGTTGTGCTTTGGAGGGGGACGCAAACTCAGAAAACAGCAGAGGTAGAAGGGGATCTAAGAAAGACACACGGAGAAACACACCCAATGTGGCACGGCCTCAAAAGTGACTACAAGGTGGTGGTGGGAGAAGGCAGTGAACAGTACTCTGAGATGGAAGTGCTGCCCTGCCCCGTATTGCTTTTTTTTGTTTGATAAGATTTTGGCCATTATGGTTATCTCCTATGGATTTAAATGTCTTTCTTTAGTACATGGTGACAGTGGTTCATATATACATATCTAAAGATACGTGCATAAAATCCATTTGGAAAATAATAGAAGTGATGACCTGGCATTTTTCTTCTCTGCCTGTCAAACCTTCCTCCGCAGCACTGAGAGGATGAATTAGAAATGGTTTGATGTATGGACAGGTGAACAGATAAACAAAGTCTAAATGCATGGAGGTGAGATGGATGGGCTCCGCATACATCCTGAATATTGTCAGTGTGTTCCAGTTCTAAATAATATAGATCTAAAATATTTAGGCTGGCTAAGGTTTTTCTGCTTTGAAAGGTGGCCTCATGCAGTTGCTCAGGAAGTTTAAGCCACCCTAAACCATACTCATCCACTGTCATGTCTCTGTAGCATGCACCCAAACTTTCTCTCCCACACCTCCATCCTGACACCAATTCTCAGTAGGGAGCAATGGAACTACTGCAGACAAAGCAAAACCCCACTGAGATCTGATCTCTCTTGCAACAATTTCTTTTTCATAAAATCATAGAATATCCTGAGCTGGGAGGGACCCGTAAGGATCATAGAGTCCAACTGTATGGTGATGGGTTGGACTAAATGATCTTAGTGGTCTTTTCCAACATTAATGACCACAGAGATTCTAAGTTCAGAAGTGTGCTATTGAAAAACACAGCTCCTAACTCTAAAAGTAACCCTACAGCATCCTACACTAAGAAGCTAAATATTCGTGGAGAAACAACTGTTCACTCTCTGCTTCTCCCATGGGGACATGCCCATAGCCACCACCACAGGAGATGAGTATTGGATGGAGGAATATACCCAAGAATGAGTGGTAGTCATGTGATCCGCTCCTTGCAGATTCCCTGGACTACCAAACCAAGGCTCTCAGACATATGGTCTTATTTCTGGGTGGTCTTGTGTGGAGCCAGGAGTGGGATTCAAT
This sequence comes from Numida meleagris, assembly GCF_002078875.1. Lineage (NCBI taxonomy): Eukaryota > Metazoa > Chordata > Aves > Galliformes > Numididae > Numida > Numida meleagris. The sequence continues at coordinate 146,689,479 of NC_034410.1, forward strand.
GATCCTTACATGTTCCTTCCAACTCAGGACAATCTATGATTCTATGACAAGGTTATGGTGCAGCATCTTATCAGGCCAAGCATCAATTTTTGATTCTCAAACCAAGATAGCCAAAGCTATAAAGGGTAAGGCTAAATTCTTTCACAGTATGGTCTGGATAGGACATCCAGGAATGTGGTAGGGACAGTGACAAGGGCTCTTGCTCTCCCTGCAGAACAGGTAAATGAGCACTTAAGAACCCACTTCACTGAGCTCCTGAGCATGGATCCATCATGGTAGCTGCAGAGAAGCCATAACTTTGGTGATGGGCTGATGGTTGGACTAGATGATCTTAGTGGTCTTTCCAACCTTAATAATTCTATGATTCTATGTTTCTAAGCCATGAGCAGAGATGGGAAAGGAAGAGAGAGGCAAAAGGATGACAAAGCTCTTGGTCCACCCAAGCAAACGCCATACAACTAAAAACCACAGACAAACTGCATTATGCCACAGAATGCATCATGCAAGAATCTAAGGATATTGGACTTCCCATCCAGCCAAGTGCCTTGTCCCCAGGCTGGCCAGCAGCAGATGCCTTGGCAAGTTGCTGTGTTCTACACACCATGATCTCAGCCAACAAGCTCCCTCAGCACCTCAGTCCATACTCACACATTTCTGCCCAAGTGCCTCTGATACAAGGAATGTAAAGAAGCTTTCCAGCAGTAGCGATGTTGTCCCCAACCCCTGGAGAGGTCAGACAGAGCTCCTGCAACAGATGCCAAAGCTTTGCCAAGCATCTGACATGGGGCTCTGGCCCCTCCACATGCCTGCAGCAGTAATATAGTAAGTGCTCTTTCATGTCTTATTGCTTTGGCTTTCCAGGATCCGAGGGGAACTCTGACACACAGTATTTATCTAAAGCAGCTATTGATCCCCAGCTCTATAAAAATGATTACACTTGACCCAAGGCTGCACTTGTTTCAGTGGCTGAGCTGGAGAGCAGGAAGATGCTGCCCAGCAGGGTAGCAGGCTAGGGAGAGAGGAGATAGAGTGCTCAGGATGGGGCCACTCAGTTGCTGTATTATCATGAAGTTCTGAGCTGAGGGTTTGAAGGCTGTTTGGGTCAAAAGTAGCCCGTTGAGGGCAGTTCAGCCTGATCTTCAGTAGTTAGGGAACATATATTAGGGTAGAGTTGAGACAGGACTGTGGTGGCCCAGGTGAAGATGTAAATTGTAATGACTGCTTCCCACCTGCACTAAATCACTGCAAAGCTGGGCAGCATGAGGGGGATGACAGAGGAATCATCATACAAAGTGGTAAGTAGTGAGGCCAGAAACTGAACAAGTCCAAGGGTCTTTCCCTCAAAAAATGCTGTACCATTCATGGGAGAGGACTCCTTGTGTTTGGAAATGCTTGAATTCACTGGGGTAATGTGGAAAGAAGCAGAGGAGCTGAGAGAAAATAGCAATAAAACAGAATCATGGAATCATAGAATCATTAAGGTTTGAAAAGACCTCTAATATCATCTAGTCCAGCTTTCAACCCATCACCACCATGCCCACTAACCATGTCCCTAAGTGGCTGTACCATTTCCCTGGGCAGTCCCTTTCAGTGCCTGACCACTCTATCTAAGAAGATATTAAGAAAATGCAGAAACAAGAAGAGTATGTCACACAGGTGGAATTGCTTGGATTCAGCATAAGATTCTCCACCAGAGCTACCAGTCCTGAGGTCCCTCTGCAGCTACAGGGAGCAGCTCTTCAGAGCCTGGGAAGTCTTCGATCAGACAAATCCATCCTAAACCATCTTCTTCCAGAGCAGGGGGAACATAAGGCCTTGTCCGTCTGCCCAGCTCTCTGGAACACAAGTGCACCCATGTAATGGTACCCAAAAATGGTGTATCACAGGGCTTCCCTACTCCTCTCCCCCTTCTCCTCCAGGCTCAGCCCCAGAGTGATGTTCCTGCCCTGCTTGTGGTCCCAGTCAGCCACCTTTGCATCACTTTCCATTGCATGGCATGAACAGACCCTGCACTAAACAGTAGAGCCCAGATGATGTGTGATTTAGATAGATAGAAAAGGGAATATTCCCATGGCCAACTTAGTGAAGCTGTCCTTGAAAATGCAGTGTTACCCTAAATAAGTGCAAGGTCTTGATGCAAGACACCAACCTTACCTATGCAAGAAAACTAGGCAAAGAATACATAAACCAAATTATGGACACACCACAGGGTTTGAACATGTTCATGAAGATAGAACCATAGAATCCTTACGGTTGGAAAAGACCACCAAAGATCATCAAGTCTAACCATCAGCCCATCACTGCCATGTCCACTAAACCATGTCACTCAGTGCCACATCTCCACATTTATTCAACACCTCCAGGGACAGTGATTTCAACACTTCCCTGGGAAGAAGAGATCAGTGGATATGTCCAAGAAAGAGCAGGAGCCCATGCAACCTGTCTGAGAACACAGCTATCTCTCTACACTTCAGCAAGTACTGTTGGAAAAAAAAGTGAGCATCTTAGTTTGGAAAGTGGCGAAAATGCTCAAGGAGCTGGGATTGTGCAAGAAATGTCCAGCGAGAGGGACAACACGAGTGGGATTATTTCCAAGAAGCAGTTTAGATGGAGCTGCCCCAGAGGCTACAAGAATGGCGCGACTGGGATTGAGGATGGAAGGTAAAGAGTTTAGCAGGGCTAAAAGGAGCTGGACCATGCACTTGACCCCAGAGCCAGCAAAGAGTTCTTGGAACCATAGGATCATTTGAGTTGGAAGGAAACTTTAAAGGTCATCTAGTCCAGTTCCCCTGCAATGAACAGGGACACCTACAGCTAGATCATCTTGGTAATTGTTGGAAGTAGAATGCCAGTAGTGAAGACAGAGGGCTGTGCTTCATCCACCAGTGACTCTGGGGTTACCAAACCCACCAGATCCCATTCAACACAAGCCCGATCCCAGTGACACCAACACAAGGAGCCTTTTTGACTAAAAGAAGGGTTATAGGTTATAGGAAGTCATCCTACAAGGTTCTTCTCTCCCTCAGCCTGCTTATTCTGCCTCAATGCTATCCTGGAGCATGACGAAAAAAAAGAAAACACCTTCAAACAGAAACTAATCCTTTTGCAAACTGCCCTGAATTAGGACCTAAAGAAAGCGCCTGGCTCAGAAGTACAACAGTTGCCTCAAGCTCCCAGGCTGTGACGGAAACAGAGGGATATCACTGAAGCTGATGTTCTGCAGAGCTGGCCATGCCCCAGCACACTTATTGGTGCGCTGAGTTGGGGAGGGCTTTGCTTCCAGCACAGGAGAGTTATCAAGGGATTTGCTGCTGTTGCAAAACTTTTTCATGGATTGGGAGGGAGAGGGAGAGGTTTTTCCAACCGTCAGCAGAGCGCGATTTAGCATCTGCAGAGTTGAAAATGACCCTTATGATTAGACTTACTTTAGGGGACCTGGATTTTAGATTTCCCTGTGTGCTGGATATGGATATTTGTTCTTGCTGCATGGGGGAGGGTTACTTGGGAACACAAAGGGTACGAAAGCCAGTACTTCAGAGGGAAGACTGCACTGCTCACAGCTGTAATTAAATGCCTCCTGTGAATTCCCCAGCTCTAAATGAAAGGACCCAGTTATTCACATGCCCAAGGCTCGAGCTTCTCAGAGGGGCAGCTCAAACCTCAGGATGGGATGGGATGGGATGGGACAGGATGAGATGGGAAGGGATGAGATGGGATGTGATGGGGTGAGAAGGGAAGAAACGAGTGGTATTCATGTCCTTTGTCTCTAGAAGGAGCCAAGAGCGATTCCTTTGGTGCTCAGTTTAACTCTGATGAACCCCCTGAAGGTGAGGTCACGGGCATTCCATGCATCTCTGTGACATTTCTTTAACCAGGCAGCAGGAAGGACAGTTTCACCAAGGACAGTGCTGTAATGTCACTGTCATGCAGACCTGAGTGCAAACAAGGTCTTGCTCACAGCTGATCCAAGGGGACCTTTTTGGGCTGCTAATCCCCAAAAGAAGAGCACAACCATGTTCCTGCTTATACAAGGGGGGAAAAAAAAAAACAAAGCTTGGGATGAGGATGAACCCTAGTGACAAGAAACATCTTTTCAGGGAAATGGACAACTAGGGATGGTGCAAAAAAACTGGGAGAGAGGGGAATAAAAACTGAAAAGAAGAAACTTCCAGTCCTATTTCCAGTACAGCTGGCTTAAACATTGCTGAAATCAGGGGAAATGCCAACTTTTTAAAACAAAGAAGCCACTGAGGTCTGTATCTGGACCCACACCGAGGTGGGGCTGGAAATCCCCAAGAGCAGCCCCCAGCCCCCTTCTGGTCCCTGTATTAGCTCTGGCACTCACTCAGCATGGAAATGATGAGATGGGAGAAATTCTGGGCTCTACTTTGTCCCAGTGTCTCTTGGCCTGAAACTGGGCACTGCTGACAAGAGCCAAGCTCGATCCTCTTGTACCTCCCTACAGGGATTGATGGGTATTGGTGAGATCACCTTCTGCCCCAGGATGAGCAGCCCCAGCTCTCCATTTCTCCTCCCAGCAGAACTACTCGAGGCCCTTGGTCACCATGGTGGCCCTCCATTGGACTCTCCCCAGTATGCCCAGCTCCCTCCTGCACTAGGGACCCAGCACTGGACCAAGTTGTCCAAGTGTGGACTCACCAGTGCTGAGCAGAGGGTCAGAATCACCTTCCTCAGTCTGCTGGCAATGCAGTCCACAACACAGTTAGCCTGTTAGAGGTGATCCTGGGCAGCCTGATCTAGTGGCTGGTAAACCTGCCCATGGCATGGGGATTGGAACTAGATGATCTTTAAGGTCCCTCCAACCTAAAACATTCTATGATTCTGTAGCTCATTCTATGATTATTTGTGATGGGGGCACACTGCTGGCACTTGGCCCCAGACAGGACAGCTCTTGTGGGAGTCCATGGGATACAGCAACAAGGACAGGGGATGTTTGCAGGGAGACCCATGCTCTGACCCTGATTCATAGCCATCCTGAGGAGGAAAGCTGCTCCAGGTTGTGCTCCAGAACTTGTCTGTCCATGCATCCACTCCATGCAAAATCCTTCTTGGCCATTTCCCAAGAATGGGGAGGGGAGGTGTACATCCTTTCTGGCCTGGTTGGCAGGTACATCTCGGCCAAGCATTCCCCCCAGGGCAGCCCCACACAACAGGGAGCTGGGTGCAAGCCATGCCTGCCTCTCAAATATCCCCCTTCTGTTCCCCCCCTCCCCAGCTCCTTCAGGGCAGCTGACACGGGGTCCACTTGGCTTCCTCACACTGAGAGCCAAGCCAGGTCACCGGTCACTGTTAGAAGACACCCTGGCTGGCACCCAGGGCTGACACCCGATGCATCACTACCTCCTGCTGGGAAGACACTGAACTCAGCCCCCACCCACAGGCTTCCCCCAGGGTTATTCCCAGCCCTTGCAGCTGGAGAGTGTGTGGATTGCATGGTTGCAGCACCCCAAACACAAGGTGCATGGGCCAACCCCATCGTCCTGCACACTTGACTTTAATTGGTGCATCCCCTGAAGGTCCCCAGTGGGGAAGAGTACAGGTGATGCTTACAATAGGGATGCAAGCAATGCTTTGGGTGTTGAGCTATTTGACTCACCAAGGGCTTTACTTCATGGAGAGAAGATGCCCTCCCTTACCCAGGGGCCTCCCCGTTGCAGGGAGCATCTCCAAATTCCTGAAGGTGCATGTTAACCGGCACAGACTGTGCTGGGAAACATAACAAGCCATGAGCTGCAGGGATCCACTTACAGTGCTGAGTTGGAGAGCTGGCAGCAGGGCTTGTGAGGCTCCAGCAGCAGGTAGCTTCTCAAGGGGTGACAAAATAGATCAGACTCCAGACTGGCACAGCCAGAGGTCCCAGCAGTAGGCTAGGGTTTCAGCCTGAAGGGACAGGTGGGCTGCAAGTGCGGAGCAACACAGCATGGCCACGGGCTCAGTAGAGTGGCCTGAGCACATGATCCGACCACCCACAACATCTATAGGGTAAGAGCAAGCTGTGCGTTTGCAGTACCTCATATCACAGCAATAGCACATCAAGGCTGCACAGTCTTGGGTCTGCCTTGGAGCACCTCACAAGAACCTTCTCTTCCCAGTACACAGGACACAGCGCAAAATGTCCTTGGCAAACTGGTACCAGCACTAGTTCTTCTGGTCATTCTTTGCTCTACAGCCCCTCTACGAGCACGAGCCCTGAGCCAGGTCCTTTGATGCACTCAGACTGACTGCTGGCTCAGTCTCTTAATAGAGTCCAATTGTCTATTTTTCATTATTGAACAATTCCCTTTATTGGGCTTTTGGGCTTGTCCAGGAAATCAAATCAATAGACTTCTCAAGGCAAGGGCTGGCTTTGTGTCCTCATCCTTTCACCAAAGATAATTTTCTTTCCCCCTTTGCCCACTGGCATTTCTGGGGCTAAAGTTTGGTGATCTGGAGGAGGGGGACTCTGTTTTTCTGGATCTCACCATTATCATAGAACCATAAAATGATTTTATTTGGAAGGGACCATTAAAGGCCATCTAGTCCAACTCCCTGCAATGAACAGGGACAGTAGGGATGAATGTTCCCTGGATGCACCTTGGATGATGGGGCTGATCCCACAAGGGTGATAACTCAGGGGGAAAAGGTAACATGCAGGCACGAGTGATGTTGATGCTGGGTGGAGAGTGAGAGCCCATGTTGAAATGGTCCCATCCAGAGCTTCCAGCTTTACTCCTTGGGGCAGTAGAGCGTGGTTTTCAGAGAATCATAGAATTATTAAGTTTATCTAGTCCAACCATCAACCCAACACCAGTCCCATGAGCACTTGCTTATGGAGGTTACATGGGGGCTTTTCAGCTCAAGTTAATGGAAACGTACATTATTCGGAAGTTGGACTCTATGATCCTTATAAGTCCCTTCCAACTTGGGATAATCTATGATTTGATTATGTTTTGTAGATGGGAACTGCTATACCTCCTAGAGCGAGAATCACATGCGGCAGCACATTTGCATAACCTCTGGCAGCCCCAGTAATGCCAATCTGGGCAATGCTGCATGTTCTTGAAAGGCACATCCAGTTAAACAGACACAGGACCACGCTGCATAGAGCACATCTGCCAGCCCTCCCCTCCCTCTCCCTTTGAGCCTTCCTACAAATGTCATGAAAATACATCATCATGGAGGAGGAGAAAGACCCCAGGGAGGATCACACTCAGGAAAAGCCACTATCAGATATAATTGCTTCTATTAGCTACTGGGGACACCCTGAAAGTGCTACTGCTGACAATAAAATCAGTTCTTACAGGATATTTCCACCTTGTGAGACTGCAGGAAAATGATGGAAATCTGGCTAGGAGTGACCTCTAAAGGCTGCAAGGCTGAAGAAACTCAAAGAGAGGGATTTTCTGAGCAAAAGAAGAGGGTGCATGAGCCAAAGGTGGAGAATGGTAAATTGCTTCCTGTTTGGGTACATGGCCATAATACAGGAATAATGTATGTGTGTACATTTCTGCCTGCATGGAATGCACTACAGTGCCCGTGAGTGTGTCTGCAGAACCATATTGATGGACACTCACACTCAATCCCAGCACTACCTCATGCCTTCTTGGTGGAGGACATGACCTTGCATGCATGGTTTCACACACAGGGAACACGTCATGAAGGAGTAGGATCCCTTGGAGACCTGTATTGTGCTTTGATCCTAGAAAGGAACATCAAAATTCCCCAACCTAGGGTTTTTTTTCAACATAGCCGCAGCTCAATGTAATCCGAGAGCTAGCAAAATTAAAATCACTCATCGCAGGATGTTGGCAGGGGGAGATTAATGCACTTCAGCCATGACAACTCGCAGGCCAGAGGGACATATGCTCCCAAAATTGTGAGGTGAGAAACTCATCACCCAGGGGGCCACAGACAGCTGAGCCCTGAGAGTGGGCAATGCCAAGTGGCCCAGGCTGGTGGGGTGCTCTGCATCCCTGTTGTGGGATGGGTTTGCTCCTCTTTTCTTCTCTAAATGCTCATTTCTGGGCAGAATTCTGTATCTGTGAGTGATCCTGGTGCCATTCTGTTCAACAAAATTCCCACTCCACCTGCAGTTTATTTGACTTCCTGGTGCATGTGAAATTGCTTCCATTCTCTGATGAAAAGAACCAGATTTACACAGTCTAATTGTCACAGGACAAAGGAGAATGGCTATAAACTAAAAGAGGGGAAATTTAGGTTAGATGGCCAGGCACTGGCACAGGCTGCCCAAATGTGTTGTGGATTCCTTAAAAATCACCTACTTCCAACCCACTTGCAGTGTATGGTGGTTTATAGGGTAAATTCCCTATCCCTGGATGTGCCCAAGCCCAGATTAGACAGGGCCCCAGTCAGCCTGATCTAGTGGGGGGCAACCCCATCTATAGCAGAGGGGTTGGAACTAAATGGTCTTTAATGTCCCTTCCAATCCAAGCCATTCTGCAATTCTATAATTTTTGAAAAAAAATATATCTTCTGAGCCTACCATGGACAGCAATAACCCCCACAATGTTCTACATGATATGCAAGCAGCTTAGGAGAAATAGGGGAAGAGAAAGCTGCATTTAGAGAGACTCCAGCTTTGAGGAGCAGGAGCCTACAACAACAGGCATATTTACACCCAGCCAGCTGCTATTCCTACCTTGCATTTCACCCAAACTCACCAGGAGCTGTTCTCTTGATCAATCAAAACCCATTTTATAGGCATAGCTTGGCTCTTCTTGTAGAAATGTTCTCCCATGTCCTCCTTCTGCTAAGAACCACATCTGGGAATATCTGCAGACTGTGGCTATGCTACAGGGTCCTTGTTCTTCTGCAGGACCCTCACAGTGGGATAGGGCAGGTGAGCAAGTTGTATGGATGGACAGGTTTTCCCTGAGAGGTGCAGGTCCAGACACCGAGCTACTCTGTCTGGGCTTTTCATTTTCTCTCCCCTGCTCCGCTGGTCAGTTTTCCTTTGGCTCCTCCCCAGTAGACACAGCCCTCCTCTTGACAGCCCAGAGATGTTCTCCTTCCCTTCTGAAGGTCACCATCCCTGTTATGGGGCACCCTGAGGAATGAGTGGGGAGCTCTGAGAACTCACATTGATGCCCACAGCAGACACAAATGCCTACAGCCCCGAGATTCTACAGGGAAAAGGGATAAGACGTTGTCTTTGAAATATGAACTCTGCTGCTCTCCAGAAGCAGCTAGGGCACACAAAGGATCACACAATCACAGAATCATAGGGGTTGGAAGGGACCTCTGGAGATCGTCTAGTCCAACCTCTCTGCTAAAGCAGATTCCCTAGAGTAGAAAGATTGTTGGAGTTGGAAGGTCATTTAGTCCAACTCCCCTGCTATGAACAGGGATATCTACAGCTTGATAAGGTTGCTTGTCCAGCTTGACCTTGAATGTCTCCAAGGACAGAGTATCCACCGCATCAGAAGACTGCACAGGAAAGTGTCCAGGTGGCCCCATCCACTTGACATCCCCCCTTAAGATATTGATAAGCATTGATAAGATCCCCATTCGGTCTTCTCTTCTCCAGGCTGAACAGACTCGGGTCTCTCAGCCTTTCCTCATAAGGGAGATGCTCCAGACTACTCTTCATCTTTGTAGCCCTCCACTGGAGGAGACTTTCCAGCAGTTCCCTGTCTTTCTTGAACTGGGGAACCCAGAACTGGACAGTCATCCAGATGCAGTCAAGCATTGGAACAGACTGCCCTGCAAAGTGGTGGTGTCACTGTCCCTGGATGTGTTCAAGAAATGTGGAGATGTGGTACTGAGGGACATAATTAGTGGACATGGTGGGAATGGGTTGGGATTGAATTTGATGATCTTAGAGATCTTTTCGAACCTTAACGATTCTATGATTATATTTTTCCATGTGATCTCACCAGGGCAGAATAGAGGGAGAGGATAACATCCCTTGGCCTGCTAGCCATGCTTTTTTAATGCACACCAGGATACTGTTGGCCTTCTTGGCTATGAGGGCACACAGCTGGCTCTTGATCAACCTATCGTCCACCAGGACACCTAGGACCTCAGCACACCTAGGACCTCAGAAGACTCAGGAAATACCCTCTGCTGTTCTTGCCTCCCCTCACCCTTGGCCAGAGGCATTAGAGCAATGACACCCAAGCTAATCACTGATTTTGCTCATGCCCTATCATGCACCAGGTGAGTGCCCACAAAATCCTCTGGATGCTGCTTTGTAGAGTTATCTTCTCATCATAGCTGTCAAAGTCCTCCTCTATCTGCCTCTCAAACTGCCCTCTGAGGAGGGGCTGGAGCTCTGAGCGCAACAAGGATGTTTCAGCATCACCACTGCTCATCACATTGCCATTCTTCATCATTTGTGCAAAGCCTGTTCCTTTGCATCTTCCAACAAAAAGATCCAGCTCATGTACTAGACCAGATCTTGGGGCACTCAACTAACCATGCAGCCTGCCAGGAGTCCACAGACCACTGGTGATGAGCAGAAATGATGGTCTCCTCTTCAACATTGTGGTTTCCTCTTCAAAATTTTGGTCTCCTTTTAAAAATAGTGGCTCCCAGAGCATCACCATAGTTCACAGCCAAGTGTTTGAGCTATCCATTAATAGGAATCCAACTGAAGACATGCAGAGGGGACCCCAGGAGCTCCATTCACCCCTAATGACTCCTCTAGAGAACCCCCAGAACCACACCTACATCCTGTACTGTACCTTCTTCCCCTTTCCTACACCACCTCTTTATTTGCATGGCCAACAAAGAGCTACTTAGGGCTGATGCACATCTTGTGTCAGAGCCAAAGGCTGGCAAGATAGAGGCCCAGGCACTTTGAGGATTAAACACACTGTTTTATTGGTTGGAAGCAGAGCCAAAGTTGGTATTTTCATGGAAGTTACCTGCTGGGGCATCTCTGCCCTATGTCAGGGTAGCATGGGGCAAGTCCAGCAAAGGCTCTTTCATATGTGGTTTTGGAGCCAACCCTATGAGATCCTTAAAGCTTCTAGTCCAAAGGAAGTGGATCATCCCCAGATAAATGGATGAAAGTGGTTAATGGCTATTCCTCACCTTCTGTCCCAAACCACTTACCATGGCCTTGAGCTCATCTGGGTGACATTTCAAGGTGTTACATAGAGGCAGAGTGACGTTATAAGGGAATTAACCACCTCCTCACCATAATGCACATGATTATAATAGCTATTTGGGAGATCCCAGGTGCTCCCAGATAAGGACAGCCACAGTGGGTTGGTTTCCATAGAGCCATAGAACCATAGAATGGTTTATATTGGAAGGGACCTTAAAGATTGCCTAGTTCAACCTCCTGCCACGTGCAGGTTTGCTACCCATTAGATCAGGTTGCTCAGAGCCCTGTCCAACCTGGTATCCATGCTACACTGAATCAGGCCTTGTCTCCATCACCCCATGAACAGCCTGCCTTTGCCTGCTTAAAAACCCATGCTATCCTGATTTTCTGAGGGGATCCATTTATTTTCGCACCAGCATGTACTGAACACCCAGGTAGCAACTTTTCACACAAGTGGTCAATGGGACTGAGAGGACTTTGAGGATGGACAGCTTGACACTGGCCAACCCAACAATGCCTGCTGTTTTGGGGAGCTCCATCATTGTACAGGACATTTGAAATGGGATAAGGGTGTTAGATAAGGGAGGCAGCAAAGGGATGGTTCAAAACAAGGACAAGAGAGATCTCAAAGCCACATGATGGATAGCCAGAGAATGGATGAAATCCGGAAAAACTATCCAGCACAATAAATGTGTTAGGGAGACAAAGAAACAAACTGAAGAAGCCCAGTGTAGGTGGATGAATGAGTGATAGATGTATGGCACTGCTGAATAAGTGGTGGATACCAGGGTGGGAGGACACTGCAGACAGGCAGAGGGACGCATGCACTGGAGCTGTGTGTAACCTCATTCCCTGTGCGCAAGTCACTTGCCTGCAGTCCCCTTGGGTCCCCTTTAAAAGAGCATTTCCAGAAACTGCTTCATAAACATTATGGGAGGGCTTGGGAGGTGGGGTGGTGGGGAAGAGGAGATTGTTCCCAACTCGCCAGGTTGTCTTCAACAGAAAATGAGCCTTAAACAAATGAGGCTCAGTTTATCCGGGCTTCAAACACTCACACACACACACACACATTCAAAGAACATCTCAAAAACAAAACAAAAACTGGGGAGAAAAAAAAAATCAAAAGTTAAAAAGAAGAATTAAAAAAAAAGCTCTATATTTTAGAGTCAGCTGAGAAGTGACAAAGTAATTTGCTCCTGGCAGTCTATCACGGCAGTCTAATTCCCAGTGACACCATTCAGCTGCTGACTACACTAACTGTCAGAGTCAATTAGCCAGGAGCCAGCAGCGCAAAGTGTTTACGGGTGCTAAAATTCACTCCACACGCTGTGCGGAAGTGAGAAAAAATTACTTTGAGGGAAGGGGGGAAATTCAAGTGGTTGGTTTAACACTAACGTTTGCCTCTGCCACGCCCCAAGACAGGAGCAGAGCCTGGAGGATACTGGGAGAAAGGGCAGAACAAAGAGTGTCCAGGGGCTTTGGGGTGCCTGGGTCTGTTCAGTCATGGAGCTCACCACGATGGGAAGTGAGACAGATCCTGTGACAGAACTGGGATGCAAGTCAGTGGGGCCAGCTGCAGGAGGCAATGGGGTTGCAGGATTTCCCCATCCCTGCAGAAGCTGTGGTTTAGAGAGCCAAGAACTGGGCATCCACCCTTCCATGGATGGTGTGCATTCACTGCAGGATGCCTGGTAGAGAAATAACACAGCTTTCCTGCCACTAAGGCCACATGTCTGCATGGACAATATTCCCAGGCCACATTCACCACCCCTTGCTCCTTGCAGGGTGAGTAAGATCATCACAGATCCACAGAATCACAAAATCATAGGAGTTGGAAGGGAGCTCTGGAAATCATCATGTCCAACCCCACTGCTAAAGCAAGTTCCCAACAGCAGGTCACAAAGGAAAGTGTCCAGATGGGTCTTTAATTGTCTCCAGAGCACTGGAGATGTGAAGCACTTATTTACTGTAAAGGTGATGGAGTACTAGCACAGGTTGCCCAGAGAGGCTATAGAGTCTCCTCCTTGGAGATCTTCAAACCCACCTGGACATGGTCCTAGGCACCAGCTCTAGTGGCCCTGCTGGAGGAGATTCTGGACCCAGAGGACCTTTCCAACCTTGGGAAGGCAAGGCAAAGAAAAGCGAGGTGAGGTGAGGTGAGGCAAGGCAAGGCAAGGTGAGGCGAGGCAAGAAAGGGAAGTGAAAGGAAATGAAAGGAAAGGCAAGAAAGGGCAAGGCAAGGCAAAGGCAAGGCAAGGCAAGGCAAGGCAAGACAAGACAAGGAAAAGAAAGGCAAGGCAAGGCAAGGCAAGGCAAGGCAAGGCAAGGCAAGGCAAGGCAAGGCAAGGCAAGGCAAGGCAAGGCAAGGCAAGGCAAGGCAAGGCA
>NC_034410.1:146703017-146708397 GCF_002078875.1 Numida meleagris
AAGGAAAGGAAAGGAAAGGAAAGGAAAGGAAAGGAAAGGAAAGGAAAGGAAAGGAAAGGAAAGGAAAGGAAAGGAAAGGAAAGGAAAGGAAAGGAAAAACATTTCAGTTGGGAACGACCTTCAAGGATGATCTAGTCCAAATGTCTGACTTCTTCAGGGCCAACCAAAAGTTACAGCATATTCTTGAGGGCAATATCCATAAAGGTATTTCAACAGCAGCTACTTGACCTTCACTGAAATGAAGACAAAAGGCTGAAGGCACAGTTTATATTGACTACAGGTATTTCAACATTTTCAAAGCTTTCCATGAAAAAATCATCAGTAAGTACCCAAGACTTCTCTTTCTTGTGTAAATGATCAGTTGTAGCCATTTGTCCCTTGGTTCACTAGAACAAGAAAGTTCTGACCAGGTGTTGTACACATCCCAGAGCATACCCAGCAGCATGGTTAATTCAGCTCTGCCATACTGCAGAGAGTATCTCAACCTCATCCCCTCAGACCAACGGTATCATGAAATCCAGCTTCAGAAGACGTCTCTTCTTTCCCTCCTTGTGCTCACGTGGTGATTATTTTCCTGATTTCTTTTGAGTTAGCTTTGAAACCAGAAATAAACCAACCCCAGGGGTAACTTACTTGGTAACTACTGAGATGTGGATGTCCCATGGATGCCACTGTGTTCATCACTTCTCAAAGTGAGATACAAGGCTTGCGGGGCAGGTTCCCTTCCCACACTTATGTTCCTACACCCTCTTTTCTCTGATCCGTGTCTGAGGCTGGTTGAAAATCAGGAAGGCAGAGATGGATTTCTGAGGTCTTTAAGCCCTTGTAGCAAGAGCAGGTGGTTGAGTAAAAAGGATATTGCTCTGGATCCAGCCTATAGCCCTGGCCTTTAAACCTACTCCTTTACAGGGTTACCTGGCCCCTCTCCACTGATGGGAAATCTCTTTCGCCTGCAGGACAGGGTGATCTGAAAGGGCAACACAGCACTGGTATTTACCAACATTGGTATCATCGCTCTCAAATCTCTGGCATTTTAATGGGATGTGCCAGGCCATGAAACTGGATGGTTCTTTTCTCTCTTCATTTAGAGATGGAGAAACTGAGGCAAGAAGGCAGTGAGCTAAGAGCTTGCCCAACTTATACGTCATCCATCTCACTGGAGACACATAGACTTTGCATGAAACATTTCACCCTGATGTTTTGGGAACAGTTTAGAAGGTCACACCCTAAAGCAGCCAGTATCTCCCCATTCTGGGATCTGTGGCAGACCAGCTCAGCCCACACCAGTTGTCTACCTTGTATTGAACTGATCCTACCACAGCAGTACATGCTTCATGGCTTGGACCTTAGTTTCTTCCCATTTCCTACATATATTTTCGTGCTATGTGAAATCAAACCTCCATCCGAATTTCAGAGATAAGACAGTAAAATCCCCCCGGAAAGAGGCAGGTAGTGTCCAGAATAACCGGGAGTGAGAGGAGGTGGATGCGATTCCTGGGCTGGCTCTTGGAAGCACAGTGGACACAAAACACCAGGTCATGCTCTATTGCCATGACCTCAACCTTCTGGCTCCGAATTGCTAAATGCAACTTAATAGCAGCTATTTCTGCCCCTAAGCAGCAGTAATATTAAACGCTGGACCCCTGGCTTGCCCATGCAAAGCTGTCTGCCTGCTTACTCTCCCAACTTTCAAGAGATTGTGCTCAATGAGGTGCTAATCTGCAACTCCCAGGAGAAGAGTTTGAGCCTTACTAATGCTGATTGCACTGGAGTCATGTCACCTACTCTCCTGTTTGCTGCTCTGCTGTGAGCTTTACATATTTTTGGCCATACCACCTCTAGGTGGTGGCCAGGCAATCCTGGGCAAGCAAAGTTGCTTCACCCACATGGGGGACTTGTACCCAAGCTGAGCCCTCAAGCCTTGAACCTCCCAGTGAGAATAACCACAATGTCAGCAGCACACCATCATGTTACCCCTGAGCTTATTATGTAGTTAAACCTCTGGACTGCAGGTTTTGTAACAAGCTAAAAAGCTCAACACAGTGAAAGGGAGAAGGGAACTGTCTGTTTACTGGGCTTTCATTTAACGAAATAGGTTTTTTTTATGTTCATGAAATATTTCATGATCCTTATGAGGAGGTCATAGAATCATTATAGAATCATTAAGGTTGAAAAAGACTACTAAGATCAACTGTCCAAATGTCAACCTTACTGGCAGCCATAGAATCATAGAATTGTTTGAGTTGAGAGGGACCTTGTAAGGCTATCTACTCCCACTCTCCTGCAATGAACAGAGACACCTACAGCTAGATCAAATGCTGTGAGCTTCCTCCAGCTTGACCTTGACTGTCTCCAGGGATGGAGCATCCATCACAATCTGCCTGGGGGTAGCAAGGCCCTACAGAGGGATCTGGACAGGCTGGATCGCTGGGCTGAAGCCAATGGGATGATGTTCAGCAAGACCAAGTGCTGGGTCCTGCACTTTGGCCACAACAAGCCCAGGCAGCGCTACAGGCTTGGGGCAGAGTGGCTGGAAGATTGTGTAGAGGAAACGGACCTGGGGGTGTTGTTTGATGCTCGGCTGAGCATGAGCCAGCAGTGTGCCCAGGTGACCAAGAAGGCCAATGGCATCCTGGCTTGGATCAGAAATGGTGTTGCCAGCAGGAGTAGGGAAATAATTGCTCCTCTGTACTCAGCACTGGTGATGCTGCACCTCAAGTACTGTGTCCAGTTTCAGGCCCCTCACTGCAAGAAAGACATTGAGGCATTGAGGCCCTGAAGCATGTTCAGAGGAGGGTGACAAAGCTGGTGAGGGGTCTGGAGCACAGGCCTTATGAGGAGCGGCTGAGGGAGCTGGGATTGTTCAGTCTGGAGAAGAGGAGGCTCAGGGGAGACCTTATCACTCACTATGACTACTTGAAGGAAGGTTATAGTGAGCTGGGGGTCAGCCTCTTCTCTCTTGTCACAGTGACAGGACAAGGGGGAATGGCCTCCAGTTGCACCAGGGGAGATTTAGGCTGGACATTAGGAAGTATTACTTTTCTGAAAGAGTGGTCAGGTGCTGGAATGGGCTGCCCAGGGAGGTGGTTATCACCGTCCCTGGAGGTGTTCAAGAAACGTTTAGATATAGCGTTGAGAGACATGGTTTAGTGGAGTTATTGGTGGTAGGTGGATGGTTGGACTGGATGATCTTGTAGGTCTTTTCCAACCTAGCTAATTCTATGATTCTATGATCACATCTCTGGGCAATCTGTTATGGAATTGCCTTTGCCAACACATATAGATCTGGTAGGAAGCAAAATAACTGCATGAGCAAATGGATCCTACTGAGCCCATGCAACATCCCAAGCAGCAGGAGGTTGTTTTGTCCTTGAGCACATCTGGAACAAATAGAGCCATAGAAGAAGTCTTGAGGCAACATGGGTGCAAGCAGAAAAAGTTAAAGCTATCAAGCAAATATTGTTCCTCCATTTTCTCAGGCAACGACAAGCAGAAAATATTTGCTCTAAATAACATCATCCCTGCTGGAGGCATCTCCCAAACCAACAACTCCTCGACAGAGATTGAGCTCCATGCTGAGTCTTTCTCTTCCAGCACAGGGGACACACAGGACTGAGGAACCTGTGCCATGGGGACATTTCCAACACATCCTCCTGTGACATCTCTGAGACTACCTCTGGCCAGACAGATCCAGAAGTCAGATTGAAAGGGTCTGCTCCAGACTCAGTAATCAAAAGACTATTCCTTCTGCTGAAGTGTTTTTAAATGAAAAAAAATGGAATACAGAATAACACAAAACTGCATGTGTCATTCAAATTTCTTTTATTCTGCATCAAAGTAAGGCAGAGGATTTTTTGAGATTTCATTTCCAACACAGAAACAAAATAAAATGCAGGGAGCATTTTTCCTTTACAGGGATCTGTTTTTTCCCTTTTATAATAATTATTTTTTCCTCCTTTACTTCTTCCTTCACTACTGGTGAAAAAAGAGGAAATTTGGTTTGTTGGTTTAAAGAGGAAAAGAAGAAAAAATAAAAAGAAGCCAAGTGACAAATATAAAGGCAACCTCCAGCAGAAAATATAGCAAAAAGACACAGCTCCCTATTAGGATTTTGCACAGAAATGCTTCCTAGACCCAGAACCCAGGAGCATCTCTGGCTGCTGTCAAAAGCAGATGAACTGCTCTGGACTGCACTAGCTCATTCTTTCTACACAGTGATGTTTTCCATTCTGTCAGAGCTTTCATCTCTCCAAGGACTTTAGCAGGGGGATTCTCTGAGGGTCCCACAAGATAGAGGAGGACTATGACAGGACAGACATGGATCTTCAGTGGTCTGTCATCAGCTGTCTGTCTCATTACACTTCATGTCCCTTCAGATCATCCACTATCCATGTCCCTTAGATCTCAGTTATTGCAATAGCAGCTTGGCTAAAGTTTTTTAATTTAAAGCAATAAATGATCACCAAATTCCACCCTAATTTTTTTTCTTTTTTTTTTCATTCTTTATGTGTGTATCAATCCTGAGAAATTCAAAACCAGAACACATATCAGCATGAAGTTTCAAATGAGTCATGGGGGCACTACAGGAATCCAGCTATGTGCTATAATCTGTTTTTTGATTCAACTTATCTTACAGCAGACATAGTCTATGAGATCTAGAAACCAAAGGCAAAGCTTGACCAATGCAAACTGGTGATGCACTGCAAGATGCTAATGCAGGGGGTAATCAGCCCTTGGTAAGAAGGAAGGAGCACTTTGTTATTGTCCCTTCAGCTTTTGCAGATACTGGTGTTACATGAGATGCTCCTGTCCAGCCAGCAGTTATGTGGTTCCAAAGCAGAGATAACTCTGGGTATGTTGCATGGCCATGAAGGCTGCACAAATGCAAAGCTTTAACCAATCAGCCATACCCAACAGGATATCTGGGGCAACAGGTTCCAAACTCTTCCAGGACTTCAGGCTTTTCCACATTCTTGTCTCTGGGGCATTGTGCAAGTCTGGATACATCTTGGACTATTATAAGGCATTGAGCTTTCTACACTGCTGACACTCAAACATGCACCAGGAAGAGAAAGGAGAGGTTAGGAAATATTCATTTTCTTTTTGTTATGGTACTACAGTGCAAAAGGCCTCTGATCCTTGTTCAAAAATGCACCAACAATTTCAGATGCAGAGTGGTCTCATGCGGCACTGCAGGGTTCAATAGGCACATCCAGGGAGTGTGAACCTAACTAGTAAGGATAACACATCACCTAGCCAGCTTGTGGCACAGAGGAGAAAGAGAATTAGACACCTAAACGACAGGCTTGGAAGAGGGTAGAAGGAAGGAAGGAAGGAAGGAAGGAAGGAAGGAAGGAAGGAAGGAAGGAAGGAAGGAAGG
>NC_034410.1:146708587-146727670 GCF_002078875.1 Numida meleagris
AGGAAGGAAGGAAGGAAGGAAGGAAGGAAGGAAGGAAGGAAGGAAGGAAGGAAGGAAGGAAGGAAGGATGAATAGGCAGACGGATGGAAAGATGTGAGTGTTTTATTTTTTCCAATCTTAATGACAAGAATAGTTACACTTGAGCTTGTAGATCTCATCAGACAATCCACAGATTGTTCAAAAGGGTCGCATTCCACATTCTTCATACATGGAAAGTGCTGATCAAAGCAATCTGGCAGGTTATAAGCTGCTCCCACATTGTGCCTAGCAGTTTCCATGCACACCAACCAGCCCTCATGAGCAGTGCCACTTCCCTGTCCCCAGAGTTAAGGCTATGCCTGAGATGCACTCAGGCATTAAAAGTGATTTGACAGCTGCCAGCCAGCAACATCCCATCTTGGGCAAAGGGCTACGCGATCTCCAAAGTCCTCTGATCCCACTGCACCTTGGCTGGATACAAGCTCAGCCTGGAGGTGCACAGGGATGCAAAGATCTTGTACAACTTCAAGTCCATGCATGGAGCTGGAGTAAGCATTCAGCATCACATCACTACATCTGAATAGGGAGGACCCATGTCACCTTTCTAAGAATGTCTGTGGAGTGGGAGAACACATCTGGGGTCACACTAGCTCCTCTTGGTGTCATCAGGGAGAAGCAGACATTTTCAAGTGTGATTTATCTGCTTTCTGAAGACATCAGTGTTCAGATGAGATGAATTGCCCCTCCAGCAGAGACAGCTTTTCTCCCTGGCAGCAGAGATGACCACAATGAGTGCAGATAGCTGTATTTAATCACAGAATCATTAAGGTTGGAAAAGACTGCTAAGATCATCTAGTCCAACCATCAACCCATCAACTCTATTTGAAGTGATGAGTCCCTCCTGGCATCTTTTTATTTACATAAAAGCAAGTTGCACGAGTACTTCCACACTAAAAACACCCATCACTTTCAAAATCCTCATGAGAAGAAGCCACCAAACTTCACTGTCACTCTTATATGCACACAGATTTCCTCCAGACTCTGGAAAGCTCAGCTCCAGAGGAAAACCTGCCTAGGAGAGGGGCTTTGCCCCTTTTCTCCCATGGAGTGTTCATGTGGGGAAGTCCCAACCTCAGAGCAGAGGGTTTACTGCCCAAACCTATGCTGGCACATGACATTTAGAATCACTGAATCATAGAATATCCTCACTTGGAAGGGACCCATAAGTATCATCTAGCCCATTTTTTGAAACATCTCCTGGATTTGGATCAAAATCACGGGCTTGAGGGTGCATGAAGAACCTGCAGCAGAAGCAGCATTTGAACTCCTGAATCCCAAGGTGACAGTGTCACTGAAAGTCCCCTTCCAACATACTGTAAGAAAGGGAACAACAGGGAGCTGGGAGACACACTCATTGGTGACGACAGGAGGTAACATTCCCCGAATTATTCACAACACAGCCCATGGCAGGAACAGGGGAAAGGAGGTGGGAGGGAGGCAGAGAGGAGGAAAAAACACACACAACAAGCTTGTCAGTTGACTTCTTAAGCAAAAGCCAGCAAACCGTGCAGTCAGGAGCCGAGTCGGGTTTCTCCCAATTAAATTTAACAAGTGACGCCCCTGAATCTTTCATGAGCATTCGAGAAATTTTAGCCCATCTGTCTTGATGTGTGCACATACAAGACTCACGCTTTTAAACGGAGCGACATGGCAGCGATCAAGCCCTGCCTTTTTGTAGCAGCACTGGTGATGCCTGGGAGACTTCAATACCCTTTGCGATAGGTGGCAAAGGGATGAGGGTGGGCACATGGTCGGAGATGGAGGTGGCCATAGGAGCTTTTGGCTGTGCCATCTGCAGGGTGCAGCTTGCCATGGTGACTCCTTTGGGAAAGGCACTGCCCCCCATCTCCACCACCCTCCCTTCCTCCTGCGTGATCGATTGTCACTTTAATTATCTGTCGGCCCCGCAATGTGTCGGCAGGTTCCCCAATCTGAGTCAGGCTTCAGAGTGGCTCCCAGGTCTCGGCATGATTCGCGTGCACAGCGGAGGCTGCTTTCAATTAAAAGCTTAGAGCTAACCTGAAAGAAGCTGCTGAGCACTGAAACAGGGAGAGGAGGGGAGGGCAAGGAGCTGAGTGAGGAGGATGCCACCAGGTTGCAAGGAGGGTTGCAAGGCTGCCAACAGCAGGGTGGATTGGGAGAAGTGGGGGGAACCTCACCCCCGGGAGAAGGAGGATAAATGCCATCCTCCTAGAGATGCTCAGCATAAGGATGTCTTTGGAGAATTATAGAATCATAAGATCGTTTGAGTTGGAAGGGACCTCAAAGATCATCTAGTTCCAGCCACCCCCTGCCATGAGTAGAGTTGCCAACTACCTAGATCCCAGGGGAGCCCAGGTGGAAGGACCTATGCTGGGGAGAACTATTTCACATCAATGGATAGATCTATGCCAGCTCTAGAAATAAATGTATTCACAAACTGGACAGAGCTAGACATAGGCTGGCTGCTGAATTATCTCCAATATAGCTCAAAACAGGTGCAGCGTTGTATCATCAACAACACCATCCCCAGTCGCACAACCCTGTCCTTATTCATCTTGTTCTGCACAGCTCTCCCAGCCCTCCAGCAGGCACAGCACCCACCATGGAGTTTCAATCCCTCCCCCCTTGTATATCTCCTGGATGACTAAGGAAGTCACAGTCCTCATCCCAACCTCATTCCCAATTTCCAGCCCATGGAATGGTGCTGCCTTTTGGCTCACGCACAGATTGGGACAGGTGGTGTCAGCCTCTGGAGGATCCAAACTCACAGGTGCAGAGAGATGAAATTTCTTTATATGTTTCAGCAGGGGAATTTCTCAATGAGGACAATCCTCCTTGGGCACTGTTTCTCTTTGTTTGCATCTACTGAATCTCTTCCCTGTTGTTGCTGCCTCTCCTCTTACCTCAGGGGCTGGTGGGACCCAAAAGCTCATAAACGCCCTAAAGACAGACAGACTGCAGAATGGTCTCCTGTACCTGGAGGGCAGAGGTCCCCCAGGAAAGGAGGGATGTTTAGGCTGCTCTAACTAGAAGCAAAAGGTAGAAAATTCACAGTTTCACACACTGTGAAGGAGACATAATGGGTTCTGCTGTTGTTCCCAGAGGAGACCATGAAAACCCTGCAACAGCAGGCATCTCCATCCCTACCACCTCAGGGAAAATCCTGGCCCTCCTGGGAATGGAGCAGATGGTATAATGAGTCTTTAGCATCTTCCAGCTCTCCAGTCATCCCCATCCAAGACAAGCTTGCATTCAGAGCTTGGGCTTCAGCTCTAGGTCCCATCCCAAGGCAGATGCAGTCCAGGCCCTTTCTACTGAGTGATGAGGAAGGCAAAACCCAGCCTTCAGGTGAAGAAGGGAACTGAGAAATTTCCCCAAGCTCAACTTTGTTCACAATACCCCATGTAGTTTCTTGCAAGCTCCTTTGGCTGCCTACTGCTAAGAGCAATCACTGAGTTTTTGTGGACAAGGGTGTTGTTCCTAACCAGATGCAAAGCAGTCTGGAGAGAAATTTTCCCAGCCTTCAATCTCTTGGAGACACTCATGGATACAAGCAAGGTATTAGATCACTTTTGGCCGCACTGGGCTGAGAAATCAGCTCTGGCTGCACTGGATATATAAGCTTATGGTTTTGTCCCATGGTTTTGATGCACTTATTTACATTACAGTGTGCCACTTCTGTCTAGTTATAATATTGCATGCAATGCAGTTAGAAGATGCATGACCTGCAAAGTTTCGAAGGAAAGGAAATATCTTTTAGATCAACTGAGGCAGTTGAGGAAAGTAGAGAGGTTCTCTGAAACACCAACACTTCAAGTGCACAGTAAAGAGCACCAAGACAAATCCAGGACAAGGGCATGGGTGCTGTAGGACCTGACAGCTCTTTGACCCAAAGCTACTGCCTTCTTGCTGTCCCTGACAGAAAGAAATTAATGTCCCCAGTCTAGCTGTGCTCTCTGCAAGCATTAGAGTAAGCTTCTGCAAGGAATGGATCAGGGTTGAAATGAACCAAGGGAAAAAAAGACAGAGGGCTTATTCAGCCATAAAAAAAAATACAAAGGACTTTTCTCACTCTTTTGGACCCCTGCTGAGAAGAGCTGGAAGTCTTAGACAATGGTCATCAAGGAGTAAAACATCCCTTCTCCTCTGCCTAGTGGTTATCCTCACTGGTACCCCATGATATTGGGATATTAGAAAAAAAATTATTCTCTGAAAGAGTGGTCAGGCATTGGAACAGGCTGCCCAAGGAGATGGTAAAGTCACTAATCCTGGAGGTGTTCAGGAGAAGGGTAGATGTGGCACTGAGGGACATGGTTAGTAGTCATGGTAATGATGGGTTGATGGTTGGACTGGATGATCTTAGAGGTCTTTTTTTTTTGCCTTTTCCAGAGGCAAGAGGTCAGAAATCCAGAGCTGCATAGAGAGACAGATATAACGAGTAAATTACAGTGTGAAAAAAAGTGATGAGAAAGAGGTTTAGAGGATGGGATGGAGAAGGACAGACTGGAGAGTTGGGAAGGAAGGAACTTGATGAGGTTTAACAACAGCAAATGTAGAGTCTTGCTCCTGGGGAGTAATAACTGCATGCATCAGTACAGGTTGGGGGATGACCTGCTGGAGATGAGATCTGAGAGAAGGACCTAGGGGTCCTGTTGGATAACAGGTTGGCCATGAGCCAGCAGTGTTCCCTTGTGGCCAAGAAGGCCAATGGGATCCTGGGATGCATTAAAAATAGTGCAGCCAGCAGATTGAGGGAGGCTACCCTTCCCCTCTACTCTGTCCTGGTGAGGCCACATTTAGAATACTGTGTCCAGGTCTGGACATACTAGTTCAAAAAAGACAGGGATCTTCTAGGTGTCCAGCACGGGACCACAAAGATGATAAAGGGCCTGGAGCATCTCCCATAGGACGAAAGGCTGGGTGACCTGGATCTGTTCAGCCTGGGGAAAAGAAGACTGAGCGGGGATCTGATAAATGTTCTAAATATCTAAAGAGAGGTGGGAGGCAAATGGATGAGGCCAGACTCTTCTCAGTGGTGTGTAGTGATAGGGCAAGTAATCGTAGAACCATAGAATCATAGAATCCTTAGCTGTAAGGGACCTCTGAAGGCCATCTAGTCCAACTTCCCTGCAATGAACAGGGACACCACAGCTAGATCAGGTTGCCCAGGGCCTTACCCAGCCTTGCCTTGACAGTCGCCAGGGACAGGGCAACAACCACATCACTGGGCAACCTGTTCCAGTGCCTCACCACCCCACTGTAAAGGTTTTTTCCTTATATCTAACCTAAATCTACTTCTTTGAGCTTGAAGTCCCCATGAATTGCTGGGGCAGGTCATAAGCACAAGATGTTGCAAATACCAGCAGAGAGGCCAAGAGGAGAAAGCAAACCGTGATCTAACTACTGAGTTGTTTGCTCCCTGTGAACAGCACAAGGGCTCCAGGGACTGTCCAGAGCATTGCTCTCCTTGGCACTAGATTGACTTCGGCTCCCCCTCGGCTGTTGCTACAAATTCACTGCTGGCCTGAAAGAAAATAATAAAGAATTAATCAAGATAAAGCTCTCATCAGTGTTAATGCTTCACAGCTCCTTAGCCGTTGTACTGGAGCATTTCAAATGCCTAGTAGTTTGCTTTGCCTTATGAAATAATTAGGATGGAGAGGCAGCCAATGTGATCACCTCAGCCCTGGACACTGCTCCTGCTGTTTTCTTCCCAAAATTGGCCCAGAGGAAATGGCCTGAAAAGGGCTTTCAAAGACTTTATTCCATCATTTCATCAGCAAAGGGATCATGCTGCTGTTCTCCCTCCATGTATTAACATCTTTTCTGCCTCCCAGCTGTGCTGCAGGGATGTTCTGGATTTGCCTGTGTCTCTCTCCTGGCATTTAATCTCATTCAGACCCAGTCTTGTCCAGTGCAGACCTCAAGGGCACTAACTGCTCTGGTGGTATCTACTAGGAAATAATCTCAAGCTCTGAGGGATGGCAAGTGGACAGTGACCCTCTAGATGAAACTAATTCTGGGTGTCACTGCATTTCCACCACATCACTCTACTCACTCTACCCATTCACAGGGCAATATTACTGCAAAAAGAGTCCAAATCCAACAAGCTGAGTTGAGCAGAGAATTATTTTCTTGCCCTGAAAAATGGAGTTTGTTTCTCCTCTCTGAGGTCTTGAAATGTAATGTCTACAGGTGACATCCACCAAATGGATTGAATTCACCAAATGAATGGATTTACACCCAGCAAAACTGAACTGGACCAACAACTAGGAATTAGCAAAAGTCTTCCTTAAATGTAAATATCTCCGTTGTATGCATCCATCTGAGCTGCATACCTGTGGCTTCATTCACCATCCAGAGAGAAAAGGCAGAGTTTTTATGGTGCATTCATCCAAACAAATCTGGGCATTTACTTTAGGTTGAATGAACCTCTGATGACTCACTCCAGTGATGATGGAGTGACCCAGGCTGCCTTGCCCAAGGGAAGTTGCTCAGTGTTTCATCAGGTGAAACCTACTTGACTACCAACCAGGCAGCATGGTCAGAGCATAATGCAACCACCCCACAAATCAGGGGCTACTTTAGCTCTGCAAGAAGGAAAGAAAGGAGGAAATTTAGGTTGAGGCTTGATTGATCTTTTCTATTTTTCACTGATTTAATTTTCTTCACTCCACGCAGGTTGCTTCTTATTCCACTGATGGCATATTTTATCTTACCTCCGTCACTGGTTTATCTCCCATGACAGTGATCCCATATACAATTATTTATGTTGGAAAAAACTTCCAATCTCATCAAGTCCAGTGTCAACGCATCCCCATCATGCCCACTAAATCATGTCCCTCGGTGCCATATCTCCACAGTTGTTCAAACACCACCAGGGACCGTGACCCCACCACTTCCCTGGGCAGACTGTTCTGATATGGATCCAGACTGCAGAGGAACAGGAAGTCTTACAGATCCAATAGGCAAGGATGGCCTCAAATGAATGAGAGGTAGCACAGGGCCTTTTGGGCACTGTTGCACACACGAGGGAGGAAGGACAGGATTTGCACACATTGCAACCGGACCATCAGCAAATCCAGCTCCAGCAGCCCCATGCTAATCCTCCAGAGAGGAAAGCAAGGTCAGCTAAGAAGAAATTTGGGCTTCATGTGCTCCACAGTATGATTTTTCTTTGGCTTGTTTGCCGCTGCATGTGCATATCACCAGCAGCGAGACAGCAACTCTGAATACATCTGCAGAGGCTGATGCAGACAGATTGTTTTCAAGTCTTACTCACACTCCATAGGAGACACCTCCTCTTGCATTGGCTTTCTGAAATTACCTGTATTAAGATGTGTCCCTGGTACCGTAAGCAGCTTCCAGTGGATTTTAATAGAGCACACTGACTCAGGTGCTTTCATTTCTAAATGTCTCGCTCGGAGTGGTGTTGAAAGCCCTGACAGCACTTCATTTAGGCAGGAATTGAGGAATCTCTGAGGCAGAAAAGGAGGGGGCTTAGAAACAACATGAAGAATAGCGTTAATTATTTCATGGAAGAAGGAGGAGGAAAAGATGCGATGGACACAATGGGGACAAAGCTGTGGGGAGCACATCCCAAAAAACAGCCCTAGAAACTAGATGGCCAAGATCTGGGCCATTGCTCCGGAGTCACCTGGAGAGATCAGATAAAGGTGCTTTGGTCCATGCAGGATTGGACATATCCACTGCACCAGTGGGCTTTTCCACTCTTCAAGCCACAGCAGAGGGCTTGCCCTGGTTGATGGTTGGATTAGAGTATCTTAGTGGTTTTCCAATCTTAATGATTCAATAATTCTATGATTCTACAAAACTTATTTCCCATACTATTATCCCTTGCTGCTGCTGGGGCAGTCTGCAGGGAAATATCACCCTCAGCTGCACACTCAATGCCATGAAACCCAATGGAAACCCAACTGGGAAGGGCTGCAGGAGAGGAGCAGCCGCCAGCCGGTGTAAAATGCTCAGTGTGATGTAAAATCGGTCTCGCCTGCGTATGCAAAACTCGCCCCATGGAAACGATGCGCATTAGAAAACCAGAGCTGCCCCTGGGTACCGCACACGTTACGCGGAGATGATTTACATCAAGTCCTTTCTAAAGGAAACTGCCAGCCTTGACAGGCAACAGCTTTGACCTCCCTTGACAATTGCCCCAATTTGCTCAGCTCTTTGCTTTATGGATCTCAGCCAGGTTTTGTTTTGGTTGCTTAAATATTTCTTCTTTGAGTGTGTTGTTGGTTACGTTTTTTGTTTTTTGTTTTTTAATGAATTTAGCATCATTAGGACATGCCTCACTGACAACCCTGGTGACCAGGGACTCTTTAGAAGGTCCTGAGAAGTCCTCTGCTTAAAACCATCACCAAATATTTGGTTATGAGTGTTGCACCCGACACCTGTAACTGTGTCACATCTAAGACTAAATACTAAAAATTGGGTATCTTTGCAGTGTTGGCTGCAGAGTCCTTTGGGTTCATTTCATATTGGTTTATCCTTATCACATCAATAATTCTGCCTTGTTCTATACATACGGGGATTCATTTTGTTTTAATTTCCTGATGAATCAAAAATTGTGCAAAGGGAAAAATGACATCAGGGAGCATGGAGAAAGGGACAGCAGTTTTCATTCACTCAGCTAACAACTCTGTGTTGGTTTTAGTCAACACCTATTTAACTCAAACACCCATTTCCCCGTCAGAAGGGGAAAAAATCTCTGTTTAATCTGCAACTTTCTCACCACAGCACTTAGAACTTGATCCACTTTTCTGCATCCTCTGATGAATTTTAGGGAAAAGATCAAAAAGGTTGAGAATTAATGCTTCTGATAGCCTGGGGTGACAAATAGGCAGGAGGAGAAGCGTGTAGTTCCACGAATACTGGAGGAACAGGCGGACTGCCTTTGACCATGGTGATTTTTTTTTGCCTTTGCACCTTCATATCCTCGCAAAGTTATTTCTCTTTAACAGCTCTGGGGAGTGATAGCAAATGCTGTCCCCAGTCTGGAGGAGATGTTGGGGCTGTGGGATAAGCAGCTCATTAGGGATGGGTGTGGGAAACTGATGGCCCCATGCTAAGCTGGCACTAGCATTGCTCAAGGGCCCCAACTCACCACCCTCCATCCCCATCCCAACTTATATGGTATGGGATCCTGATGCTCCCACACTGTGTTAGACATGATTTCTCATAATCATATCTAACTACTTAACCTGACAGACCAGATGAGGTCAAAGCAACATCCAGAAGCCATAGGGTGTGAGTCTATGAGGACTTTTCTAAAAACCATCTATGTGCACCTAGGATAGCCCTCAGCATAATACATGGGCTCCCACACCACAGAAATGACTGAAGTACATAGTGAAGATGTTTAGACATTTCCTATGAGGTGGTCCGCGAAAACAGTGCACTGTCCAGGGAAGTAGTGTAGTCACCATCCCTGGAGGTGTTCAAGAAAATGGTAAATGTGGCATGGAGGGACATGGTTTAGTGTGCATGGTGATGATGGGCTGACGGTTGGACTGGGTGATCTTAGAGATCTTTCCCAACCTTAATGATTCTATGATTCTAATATATGATATTTTCCTTACCATCAAGAAAATGAGAATCTGCATTTAGTTCCCCTCACTTTTTCTTGATATTCCGTAATCCATTTTCCAGCTGCAAAATAATGTAGATGTCTTTTCCTATCATTTCATAAGTAATATCCAATATCCAATAACAACAGTGCCATCCCCACCTCTATCCCAGATTGCCTTGATGCTCTAAATCCCACCTGCTCTCTCTGCATAGTCATGGGCAACAGGCCTAATCCTGCTAACCACAAGCACCACCTTGTCCCTGAAAGTCTGCTCTCCCATATCCTGCTCCAGTATTCCCCAGTATACTGTTGTCCATAGATAGAATGAGAGGGTTTAGATCTGATGGACCCAGCAATCCTTTCCAATTTCAACCATGCTGTGATTTTCCCAGCAGAGCATCCAGCTCTTTAAAGTGTTAGAGGGGAGATTTAGATTAGATATTAGAAAGAAATTCTTTACTCAGGGGGTGGTGAGGTGCTGGAACAAGTGTGGATGTTTCATCCCTGGAGGGGTCAAGGCCAGGCTGGATGGACCCCTGGGCAGCCTGATCTAATGGGGAGCAACCCTGCTTGGAACTGGATGGTCATCAAGGTCCTTTCCAACTCAAGCCATGCTGTGATTCCATGTTTCTATGATCTTTACAGACCCTTCCAACTCAAACATTCTATGGTTCTATGATCCTTAAGGTCCATGTTTCCATGATTCTACAACTTCTCTCCAGTCCCACCTCTCAAAGACCACAAAGCCATTTAGTCCAGCCCAAAGCTCCCAAAACTGCTCTTTTTTGTTCTTTCTGCTGAGGGACTTCAGGCTTGCTGGGGATTTTTGCATATGGAGCTGCCTGGGTGAAAGGGAGATGCACAGATTGGGAAGGGTTAACAGCCTGGAAACAGTGGCTGGAGGATGGCACAGCCTGGGGACTGATGACCCAGTAATGGTCCTTTGCAACCTGAATGATTTCTGGTCTCAGGTTTCTGTTTTATCACAAGGGAAAGGGGGGCCAGAGGGGGGAGAGTGGGGGGAGAAAACTGCCGACACGGTGGAAACATGAAAAATAGCAACAACAAAAAGGAGGAGAAAAAAAAAAATCAAAGAGAATAAGTGAGTGCTGATTACACCACAACACAAAGCGCTCGCACGCTGCACTCAGCCCCCCTCCCTCAATCCCTACTGCTTCCAACCCCCACAGAGAGCTGATGCCCAAAGGGAAGGGAGCATGGAGCAAAAAAACACCAGCGGACACCACCAGCCCTTAAGTGTCCCTGTGCCCATGGAGTAACACATCCCCATCTCCTCCATTCTGCTGCCCCAATATTCCCCAGTAGCACTGCTCCCCCAGCCATAGCCACTGGGATGCAGGTGTGTGAATGGAGGCTGGAAATCAAGGGAATGGGAAAACAGAAGCAAGCACAAGCACACAGCAGTTCCTGCCCTAACAGTAAAACAATTTGGTCAACAAATACCCAGAGCTTGGACAACATGATATAACCTCATAGCCAGACAAAGCCACAACTCCTCCACACACATCACATTAGGGAAACTGAGGTACAGGATTGGCCTCTCCTCCAAGATCACCACTGGAGGTCTTTAGTGGGAGAAGCTCCCCCTCCACCCCTCCCAGCCTATTTCCATGCCCATAAAGAACTCCGTGCTTGACGGCAGGGAGGCACAGTGTTAATACAGCGCATTATCATAACGATGCTCATGGCCTCATCCAGCTCCTGGATGCAACAGCACAAGCAGCACATACAACATGAGATCCCCCCCATTCCCGGGGGAACTTTCAACAACCAACATGTGTATCCCTTATTCCAGACCCCCTAACATCCTATTACCCATCCTGAGCTTCACAGGGATGAGCTGACTACTGATGATGCCTCTTGTTCCAGCATCACAACACAGGAACATATCTGTCCCCCAGCCCCAAAAGCACCTGAGGACAGGGTGCAACCCCCATTGAGCAACAGTACAGGGGGAGCTGGAAGAATTTATTTCCCAGGGCACAGGCACAGCTGCAAGCACAGGGACGGCTGCTGAAGTCTGGGAGGCAAGCACTGATTAATGTCATCCTCTACTGCAGATGTGCAGCTGCTGACTCGGCAGCTCCTCGCAAGGAGACCGGGAGCCAGCAGAGCCAACGGGAGAGTGCACGCATGTGCTGGGACCTGCACATCCCTTAGTTCCCATTCCATAAAGCCTCCAGCGGAGCAGCATCACAACCAGATGCTTGCAACAGAGAATGGGGCTGGGACAGGTGCCAATGTAGCCCCCATGACAGATGCTGTCTTTGCAAGTAGAGACTTTTTTTTTTTCCCCCAAGTTTTTCTTCTTTATTTTAAGAAAAGCCAAAACTCCCAACACACTCTCCTAATGACCCACATCTGGACAGCTGCATAATAATATACATTCATATTACCCAATTCTAATTAAACCAGAGAGCCTCCTTCTCTGATGAACTAACCCACTGGAAATTAATCAGTGGTGACCAATACAAGAGCAAAAGCAAAGAGAAAGACATTGCCATCATCTGGACCCTGCCTGATTAGACAGTGAGGTAAAATCTCATGGCAAACAGGAATTGACTGCTGTGCTTTGGGCCAGCACCGCATCGATCCCTGCAGTCACGTTTCGGAATGCTAATGAGCTCCCAGAGAGGCAAAAGGAAATCATTTGTGTAAGAAAATACAGCTCTTGATGGGGTGTTATTTCTAGGAAGAGCTGATCTGATGCCAGATTTGGAACTTTGTCTGTGGAGTGCTTGGTGGGGTTGTGTGCAGGAGATAGGGCAGCAGAGAAGGAGGGACAGGGCCCTGGTACATGGTGATGATGATTTCTCTGCTGGACGTGGCAGTGGGTCTAGGCAGGCTACCTGGCTCAGAGCTCAAGGGAAGCATCCCTGCTTCTGAGCATCTCACACAGGCTGGCCAAGAAGGGGCCAAGTGGGATGCACAGTTGCCTTGGAAAATAAAACATGGACTCCATTTGGCGTCTTCACCTGAGTGTTCCTTCCCTTCCACTACTAATTCCTCTATCCCATTGCCGCTTCCTACTGGGCAACTACCTCCATTCTATTGCTCATCCATTCCACCCTACCACCTCCATCCCATTGCCTGTTCCTTCTGGGCAACCACCTCCATCCGACTGACTATCCATCCCAATCAACCACCTCCATTTCCCATACCTCCAACTCTGCAACCTCTCTCTCACTGCCCATTCTCACCACAACCATCTCTATCTCATTGCATGTCCCTTCAACTCAGTTTTCTCCATCTTATTGCCTAACCTTCCCAGAACAATCATCTCTCTCCCATGACTCATCCCTCTTGATCAGCCACTTCTATCCCATTGCCCATGCCTCTGACTCAGCTCCCTCTACCATATTGCCTACCATTCCTACCACAACCACCTCCAATCCATTACACATTCTTCCCATTCAGCCATTTGTGCTCTATTTGTATCAGAAATAGTGTTGCCAGTAGGAGTAGGGAAGTCATTGTACCTCTGTACTCAGCACTGGTGAGGCTGCACCTCGAGTACTGTGTCCAGTTTCAGGCCCCTCACTGCAAGAAAGACATTGAGGCCCTGGAGCGTGTTCAGAGAGGGCAACGAAGCTGGTGAGGAGGCTGGAGCACAGGCCTTATGAGGAGCGGCTGAGGGAGCTGGGATTGTTCAGTCTGGAGAAGAGGAGGCTCAGGGGAGACCTTATCGCCCTCTATAACTACCTGAAGGGAGGTTGTAGTGAGCTGGGGGTCGGCCTCTTCTCTCTTATAACTAGTGACAGGACAAGGGTGAATGGCCTCGAGTTGTGCCAGGGGAGATTTAGGCTGGACATTAGGAAGTACTACTTTTCTGAAAGAGTGGTCAGGCGCTGGAATGGGCTGCCCAGGGAGGTGGTTATCACCGTCCCTGGAGGTGTTCAAGAAACGTTTAGACATTGTGTTGAGAGACATGGTTTAGTGGAGTTATTGGTGGTAGGTGGATGGTTGGACTGGATGATCTTGTAGGTCTTTTCCAACCTAGCTAATTCTATGATTCTATGATTGCCCATCCCTCCCTACCCAACTGCTTCCAATGCATGGCTCATCCTTCCCATCCAACCACCCCAACACCAGAACCACCTGCTAGGTGTTTCCCACAGGTTCTGACCTCCCCAGTGCCGTACACTGTGTCTACCATGTCTTATCACCTACCATTTCCAGAGCACAGGACAGGAGCACCTGGAATATGAGGTATGGTTTCTACAAAAGTATGCTCGTGCATCTTTAACCCAGACTTTACCCATGTGTGATCAGCAAGGAGGGAGGCTGGCCTCATTAGGGCCTCCACACTTCTCTTCCAGTGCTGCATGGCCCCATCAGTGTTTCATGAATGACCTTGTGGCTTTGGCAGTTTGTCCTTGGTTTTCACTGCAGCTTTCTTCACTCTTCCTCTTTCTGTCCCCAGAAATAACCCTTTCTGAAAAGTATTCCGACCCCAAAACCCACTGTCTCTGGGTAGCTGGAGCAGGGCAACCCACCTGGGCAGTGCATCCCATCCTTAAAACTTAATCAGCTGCTGATGAATATTTAACAGAGACAAACAGGCCAGGTAGATAGGGTCCATCTTTTATTCATGAGTGTTGGGGAGGGGAAGGCTGTGGGCAGAGTGAACTGGGTCCAGCTGGGTCTTGGTCATCTCCTGGTGAATATTTTAAGGCTGAGACCTAGAATTATAGAATCACAGAGTATCCGGAGTTGGAAGAGACTCATAATGATCATCGAGTGCAACTCCTGCATGGACAATGCAAGTCCCTGTCCTACAGCATCCCAGCATTATCTGTGTCAGGAGATAGAGATATCCCAATAGCCCTAGACATAGGGACGCATGGCCATGTAAAAACACACCTTTCTCCATGGAGCCAGCTCAAGGGATAAAGAGAGTACTCTTTTGGAAGACCCTAAAGCCCAAACTCTGTTTTAAATTGAGTAATGATGGACCACCACTGACCAGGGCAGCATCCTGCAAGGCAAAAAAAAAATGCCTCCTCCTGCATCCTGGCTTGTGAACCGTCCCTAAAACACATTTTGAAACAGCACTTAAAAACCTTTTGCATCATTATCCCAAGAAGGGTGAGAGCCTCGTGCTGCTTGACCCAGCACTATTCACATGTAATAACACGTTTAATTAAACACAGCCAGGCCACAAAGGCTGGCCTGACATTTAACTGGCATCTGAGAAGATGCTAACGAGAAAGACGTTAATTATCCAGCTTATTAGATGTCCGCATTATTAACATAACCCTGACGGAATTAACTTGATACAAACTATCCCACAAATATTAATTGCCTAAAACTTCCTCGTAACTCGAAGGTATTAATAAGACAGTAATTATGTATGGATTGTATAGCTGCAAGTTAATGACATGGCAATTTGATTTGCCTCTCAGAAACGCGATAAACCCAAGGAAGTGTTCTCCGAACAATCAATTGATATTTAATTAACGGACAGAACCTGTCGGCATAAATCTAAATTAAACGTCCACGACATTGCATTCAAAGTGTTATGACAAAGGCCCTTGGGATGCACCAGCATGGCATGGGTTGCACAGCATGTTAGGTTGCTGTCCCACACAGCAAGAAACCTGGAGATGTGGCACTTAGGGACATGGCTTAGTGGGCATCGTGGGGAGGGGTTGATGGTTGGATGATGATCTTGGAGGTCTTTTCCAATCTTAAGTATTCTATGATTCTATTAAAAGGCATAGGACCTTGGACATACTCCTCTTCCTCCTCCTTTGCACGAGGTGTCCTTGGGTTGCAATTTAGCATCATGCTTGTCCCTTCACAGGCCAAGCCATGCGAAAAATATCCCTATCACATATCTTTTTGCAGCTCTTCCATGAGAAAATGGTCTAAGATCTCAAAGGTTTTAGACCTACAGAGTCCTGGCCAGCCAAGCAGTAAGGAAAATGACCATGGACCCACTGCTGGTGACTGAGAGCTCAGTAACAAAGGAGAAGTAAGGTGAAATGTGTTTGGGCATGCAAGCGTCCCCAAAAGAGATCCCAGAATTCAGGTAAAGGAACTGCATTAACATATAAGAGGGATGGTGAATCATCACAGAATGATAGACAATCCCAAGGTGGAAGGGACCCATAAGGATCATCAAGTCCAGATCCTGGCTCCGTATAGGACGACTCAAAACATGCAGGGCATCCACTCAGCTCACATTCCTGATTTGTCACTTGTGGTAAGCATTGGCCAAGCTCTGCTTTTTGATCTACACAATTCATAACCATAGGAAATACCCAAAATCAACCTGGAGAAGATCAGCATCCCCTATCCCTGTGGTGAGGAAGATGATGGTCCAACCTCCCATGTGCCAACCCCTCAGGCCACCAGCATCACCCCCTGAGCAGGACGAGGTCCACAGGAGCAAGAGGACAGCAGACCTTACAGCTCAACTCTCTGCCATCCACCTCCCTTATCTCTCTCCTTTCCCTATATGTAAATTGCAAATAACAAATAGTTTATTTTTGCTTGTGCAAATTACAGCTCGCGCTCCCAGGGAGCAGACAGCTGCCAGAGCTGCACCAAGCTGAGCGCCAACCTCGGCCTGTTACATGAATAAATAACCCAGTGCTGGGGGGAGGATGCTGTACCTGCCCCTTCCCCCCCCCCCCCCCCACCCTTCACTGCTCTCAATAAAAAGGGAGAAAGCAGGGAGGGAACCAGAACCCAAGTATTCTTTGGATTTCACAGGGTGGGCCATTAGGCAATAAACTGATGAGTTAATTGGGGTTACTGGCACTGTGTTCTTGCTGGAGCATGTCCCATTGGGGAAGTGAGGGTTGGGCAGTGCCAGGTTCCAGCACCTGAAATCTTCTCTCTCTTCATATGCAGTTTCCCAGCACAACAGAGATGTGTGCACCATTCAATCTGCCAAAGAAACTGCTATCCCATACCCCAAATTTCATATCCCACATCTGCCATTTTGCATTCCACTTTCAACACTCTACATCCCACATGCCATGTCTAACGTTCCACTATTTGCATCCTATGTCCTATGACCATTAACCCCACAACCAATATCCTATATCCCAAATATCATATCCCACATCTGCCATCCTGTATCCCACATGCCATATCAAACATCCCACTACTTGCATCCCAAATCAAATGTCCTATAATCTGCATTCTGCACCCCATATCCTGCATTCTGTATCCCGTAGTCCATATCTTGTATTCAACCTCACATATCCCACATACCATAGCCCATACCTTGCATCCAACCTCCCATATCCTGCATCCCATATCCTGTATCTCATCTCCAATGTCCCGTAATCTTCATTCTGTATCCCACATCCTCTGTCTTGCAACCAACCTCCCACACCCTGGACCTTACATCCTGTATCCTACATTCCACCTCATCTTGTAGCCCATGCCTTGCATCCAACCTCCCATATCCTGTATCCTGCATCTCACCTCAGATGTCCCATATCCTGCATCCCATAGCCCATATCTTGCATTCAACCTCCTACATCCCATCTCCAGTGTCCTGTAACCTGTGTCCTGTATCCCATATCACACATCCTATAGCTCATATGCTGCATCAAACCTCCCACACCCTGCAATGCCATCTTGCATTCCATAGCCCATATCTTGCAGCCCACTTCCCACCATATCCCACATCCCACCTCCAACACCCCATAACCTGTGTCCTGTATCTCATGCCCAAAATCCCACATCCTACCTCCAATTTCCCATATCCTGCATCCCATAGCTCATATCTTACACCAAACCTCCCATATCCCAGACTCTAAATCCTGCATCCCATCTCCCACAATAAGCCATACCTTGCATCCAACCCTTCACACCCCATATCCTGCATCCCACCTCCCACTGCACCTTGTTATGCTATTTCTCCATTAACATTCTCAGTCCAATCATGTTTGGAAATTTATTTTATTATTTCCACCACCTGGAGTTCATAACACCACAAGGTCTGATGCTGTAAGACCAATGCCATCAGGTGCAAAGAGCCTTAGAAACCTCTGCAAAAACTCCACGCACCCAAAAGTAAGAATTTGGGATCATGTTGTGCACAAGGTTTTCTTGCATCCAGGAGGATCTCAGTAATATCAGTGCAAAAGGGACACGAGGGAGGTACAGCAATCAGCAGTTTGCTGGGAATAAATCCCAGCAGTAAGGACAAGACAAGCAGTTGCCAAAGTAGAGTGAGCCCAGGAGCTGTCAGAAGCAAATTAGCGATGTATTTCCAGTGTGATCTATACCTATAGGTGGACTTCTATATAGGGAACAGGGCAGCAGAACATTGAGGAACGAGCCAGGCATCAAGGGAGGGAACGTGCAAAAGGCAAACTTTAGCCAAGCCAGAATAGAAAAATCACAGCGATTCCCCCGCCCCCCCCCCAAAAAAAAAAAAAAAGCTCCAATTCACACCAGTGGCAGCCCTGAGGCCAGCACTGCAAACAATGGGGCTGTCATTACACTGGGGGGATTTGGTTTTGTAAAGAGTTGAGTTAATTTGTACTTCTGCAGCCCCAAATTCATCTTCAGCTTTCCCAGCACAACTGAATATTGCAGGGCTGTAGCGTGGGCTCATGTTACCAGGATGTCAGGACTTGGGCAGAGTATTCCACAGCGGCTCAGGAGCAAACCCTACAGAGGATCACCATCAATAGTTGATGAGGAATAACCCAGGGATACTTCAGCAATGACGCATCGATACCCCATTACCAGCATCTATGTGGCAATGGGGGACAACATCGAGCTGAAATGGGCTATGAGTGGCTTTGCTTGGCTGGAAGCTGTGAGACGAGTTTGAGGTAAGGAGGCATGGGTTGCTGGAGGGTTTCAGATTGTGCATTGCCCAGAATCACCCTTTATCCCACAGTGCAAATATCATCGGTAGGGAATGCTGGAAGAAAGGCTTGCAAGTATTTCCCAGCCAAGCAATGTCCGAGTCGCACTGAAGCGCCGGCAAAGCTTTAAAAGTGCTTTGCTGGAATGTGGCATGGAGAGGAACATGGGGCAGCCCCAAATCCTGCAGCCTCACGCAGAACCCAAAGGGTTAAGGAGCAGCATGTACCGTGAGTGAGGCAGGGTGATGGGGACAATGTGGGTCCTCACTCCGTGAGCTGCACTCCAGTGTAGCAAGGGGAAAGGGAATAAACAGAGGGTCATTCTGCCCCCAGATAGCCCCTGTGGATGCCGTGGTCCCCTTTGGGAGCAGGACCCCACTGTTAATACAATGCCATGATTTGGGGCTTTTCCTCTGACCGAGGGATTCCCAGAAGAAAATAAATCAGAGCATGGGAAAAAATAAAATTAAAACAATTAATTGCCGCAGCGCAAGGAGCATGAGTCATCTCTGTGCCTGGTGAATTGGGGATGAGTGCTGCTGCAATCACCAAAACGTGGGGATAGGGGATGTGGAGACAGATCTGTTCCCACAGACCAGGAAAAGG
>NC_034410.1:146727681-146775721 GCF_002078875.1 Numida meleagris
GGGGAAGAAGTGTGCTCAGTCCCCAAAATGCCCACGCTCTGCAGGATCAGTGGGGGAAGGCATCATGGGGTGGCAGACCCCAGGGTATGATCCCTTACGGCAACATTCCTCCCAAACTCTATGGCCAAGGCTTCTCGTCCATCCCAGAACGGCACTCAGTGAACCCGAGAGATGCAATGGGGGCACCAAGGAAGGAGGAATGGGGATGGAGATGGGGTGGCCAAGATCAGGGGCACTCATACTGGGTGGCGTGATTCAGGGAAGTGTTGGCCCCAGACCCCTTCCTCTCCCTCCCCAGTGTCTCCTTATTTAATCACGGAGCCAACAGTTGGAGATGTGCTCCAAAAATGTACCAAAGAATGGAAGAGGGTTGTGGTTAATGTGGGGAAATAGGCTGCACCCCAACGGGGAGCTGTGATACACTCCCCTCAAATAGTAGCGAAGAGAGGAAGCAATGTCCCAGAAAGAAGCCGAGTGGGGCTGCAGAGCCTGGGGCTGCAGAGACTGGGGCAGGGATAGCAAAGCTTTCAGGCATGAAATAAGAACACAAAAAAGGGGTGACCAACCCTAAGAATCCCACAAAGCTTTCAGCCCCGGCACATCATGCATGGCACAAGGACCCCTCCATGCATCCCACCTCGCAGTGCAAAAACTCAGCCTGACACAAAACAGCCGGGCTGCTCCCTAGAGGAAAAAAAACAAATAAAAATCTAAAAAAAAGGCATTTCTGGTCCCAAAAAATCCAAAACAAATGGGGGAAGTAGGATAGAGGGGAGTTGCATGGGTGCAGTGAGGTTTTTCCATGTTGGGAAGGTGATTTATGGCAGGAGCCAGGAGGGATCACGGTGCAACCATGGTGCAACCGGGCAAAAATATAGGGAAAAAATTTTTAAAATATACATAATTAAAAATATATATTAACAAGCTCAGAAATAGGCTCTTTTGCAAACTGCCCTGCAGTGCCCAAAGCCCCAGCATGGTTGAAAAATGCCAAAATTGCAGAGTGATGGCCGTGCCTGTGTATTACGGCAGCGCAGAGCGGAGCCGCTGGGAACACAGAGCCCCGACTGACTCCAAAAGAATGGCAAACAAACTGAGCTTAAATCTTTCCCTTAGGGGAAAAGCCCATTTTTTTCGGTTTACCTTTCTCTATAAAGCTCACGTCTTGATTTTCTTTAGGGAAAAAGTTAATTTTGGGGGTTTTCCTTTGGAGGAAAAGATCCCAGTTTTTGGTTTATTTTCAGTTTGTTTCCCTACTCCCTTGCTTAAAAAAAAAAAAAAAAAAAAAAAACAACTCAGAAGAGAGCAGCCAGAAGGGGAAAAGAAGAATAAAATTAAAACTTACTACCATTTAAAATCAAGCTTGGTTGAGCTGAGGTCCAACAGGATCCGCAGTCCCCGTGTTGGGACGGAGGAGACTTTTCGGTGACCACGGGGACAAAGGTCTCCGGGGCGCACAGGACCCAGGGACTGGGGATAGCCCGGCTGGAAAAAAAAAAAAAAAAAAGGCAGAAAAAGTGAAAAGCAAAAAGCACAGCGGGGCAGAGCCGGGGGGCTGCGCTTGCCTCTTGGAGGTAATGCCGACAACGCTGGAAAACAAAGAGTCACCCAATGAGCCCCCCACTGAGCCCCCAACACCGCAACACAGAAAGGGAACCCAACCCCAACACAAAAGGCAAAGCCACGAGTGTCCACGCATCAGAGAACAACTGACCCAGGCTTTAGTTGAATATAAGTTTTTTTTTTTGTTTTTTTTTTTTTATATCTTGATGCAACATCGTTAAAACCGTCACAAATCGAAACAACAGGTCGTTAAAAACGCTCCGCACCATCAGTCCCTAAAATGCACCAAAACTCGCGCCGTCGGAAGACCTTTGTGGGTTCCCCCCTCCCCCCGCCCCATGATGAATATCAGTTTTCCCCTAAGAATAATTATATTTGTGTGTGTGTGTGTGTGTGTGTGTGTTTTCCTTTTTTTAAATAAGCAACATTAAAAAAAAACCAACCCAAACAACCTCACTCCTCCGCTTCCACTCCGAGCACAATTGCACAAATTCTACTTTTCCCCCCCACCCCCTGCTCCCTCCCCATCTTTTTTCGCTTCGAGAAATAATGTGCATTTTCCTCTCCTTTTGTCAACGCCGAGGTTAAAATAATTCGTTTCCCGAGGGTTAATAAATAAATCTGGTGCATAGTGAGATAGCAGCCAACCATTCGCAGTTCATATATTACTCTATTGCCTTTCAGATCGCCCTAATTGTTACCTCTCCCTCCCGCCCCCCTCAACCTCCCCTTTTTTTTTTTTAATTTTTAAGAGCATAGATAATTTTAAATCTCTATAAAACAGTATTATTTAACCCAATCGATTCCTGTATATAGTGCATTCGGCTTCTTCCCAACATCATTAAATTAACTCAGATATTATTTGCATGCTATTACATACAAACTTTTAAGACTCGTGTTTTTTTGTGGTTTTTTTTGGGTTTTTTTGCTTTTTTTTTTTTTTTTAAAGGATTTTTTTTTTCCTCTCCATAAATCACCAAGCAAAATATAGGCTCAGGAAGAAAACAAAAACAAACAAAAAAAAAAAGCAGAAAAAACTAAAAACTAAACTAACTTCTACATATGTACAAGGGGCAAATAAGTTAAAGAGTGGCTCAGGTTGGGGTGCAGGAGGTGGGGGCCGGGCAGGGCACAGCGCTGCCAGACCCTCCCCCCCCCAAGGAGGATGCACAGGGGCACCCCGAAATTAATTAATAATAATAAATGATAATTGAAGGAGGGGGTTAAACACGCAGGGTGGAGGGGGCTAGTGTGCTGGGGGCGGCACGCCATACACGTCCCGCATGCAGGCTTGGCTCCATGTCCGCTGCCTTTCCGCCCCCCTCCCAGGACCCCCCTCTTTGATCCAGTCCGAGTCCTCAGGGGGTTGGGATCCCATTTCCCCGTATTTTCGGAAGAAAATAATACTTCTTTTCTTTTTTATACAAGCAGATTGTTTGCTCTTCCCATATAAGAGGTCTATAGGATGCCCCCCTCCCCAGGACCCCCAGTTTGAGTCCTGATGGAATCGGGAAGGGGGTCCCATTTCCCCATTTTTTTGGAAGAAAATATTTTTTTGTCTTTAATACAAGCAGATTGTTTGCTCTCCCCGGATAAGGGGTCTATAGGATGTGTCCCCCTCTGCCCACACAGGGGCTCTATGGGATGCGTCCCCCTCCCCAGGACCCCCTCCCTTTCCAGTCTAAGTCCTGATGGGGTCGGGGAGGGGGTCCCATTTCCTCATATTTTCAGAACAACTTTTCAGAAGAAAATAATAGTATTTTTTTATACAAGCAGATCGTTTGCTCTCCCCACATCGCGGGGGAGGGGGGCATTGCAATGTCACCCCCCGCCTCACCCCACCCCGGGCTCACATGAAGAAGTCAGCAGCGGTAGTTTTTGGGGCCGCAGGAGGGGATGGCTCCCGGGGGAAGCCCCGCGCCGCCAACTTCTCGTACTTCTCTTTGTACAGATCCCGCTCCTTGGCCAAACGGGAAACTTCTTGCTTGAGTTGCTCCACTTGGCTCTGGAGCTGACACTTCTCGTTCTCCAGGATGTGCCTCTGCTGGACCCGCTTGTAGCGACAGGACTGCGCGTAGCCACGGTTCTTCAAGGTCCTCCTCTTCTGCTTGAGGCGAATCACCTCCTCCTTGCTGAATCCCCGCAGCTGCCGGTTGAGCTCCCGCACCGACATACTCACCAATTGGTCGTCGGAAAACCGCTCCTCCAAGCGCAGGTGGTGGTGGTGATGGTGGTGGTGGGCGTTGTGGTGGTGGGCGGCCGGGGGCAGCTCCTCGCCCCCGAAGGGCTGAGGCCGGAACGACTCATAGCTCTGATGATGGTGATGGTGGTGGTGCGGAGCGCCGATCAATGCTTCCACAGCATCCTCCGGGGTCAAGTTGAGCGCTTCGGGGTTGAGGTGGTGCTGGTAGCCCGACATCCAATACAGCTCCTCCAGCTGCGGTTTGGAGCCCAGGGGAGCGGCGGTGGGACCAGCACTCGGCTGTCCACCAGGGCTGGGAGCACAGAAACTGGGCGAGGAAGGCACGGAGGAACACGGGGTGCTGAGCGGGGTGGAAGAAAGCGAACCAGCAGGCAGGCGGTGGCACAGCCTCTCGGCCTCCGCCGGTTCTTTCTTCACCTCAAACTTCATCAGGTCAAAATCGTTGACGTATTCAATGGCGAGGGGGCTGGTGGGCAGCTCCGCGGTCATGGCCAGCTCCGAGGCCATCTCAGTCCATGGAGGGGAAAAGGTCCCCCGCTGCTTGGAGCGGGGCTGGGAGCAGGGAACCTCTGCTGAGGCTCCGCAATGGGGTGAGGTCAGGCTGTCCGAGATGGAAATCTTTTTTTTTTTTTTCCTGCCTTTTTTGGGCTCCGAAGGGGCTTCACTGCTCTTCTGACAGGACGGTGCTCGAGGACTCGGCTCCGGGATGCAGCCAAAATCCAGACAACTTCCAGTGGGGTTTTGCCAGTGGCTTCAGCTCCAGCTCCTGGGAATCTCCGATTGAGTTTTGCTTCAACTCAACTCCGAGTAGCTCCAGCGGGTCTTTATCACCGACTTCTGCTCCAGCTCCGGTGATCCTCTGACGGAGTTTTGTGGCTGACTTCAGCTCAACTCTGGGAAGCCTCCAACGGGTTTCGCTTCAACCCAACTCCAGGGGAAACCTCCGATGGAACCGTTCCTGGGGACTCCACTCCAGGATTCAGCCCAATTCCAGGGAAACTCCGATGGGGTTTTACTTCAGTTCAACTCCAGGCACCTCCGATGGGGCTTTGTCGTCGACTTCAGCCAAATTCCAGCAGAACTCCGGTGGTGTTTTGCTTCTGCTCAGCTCCAGGAAATCTCTGGTGGGGTTTTGCTGCCGACTTCAGCCCCGACTCCGACGAAACGGTTCTTGGAGACACTGCTCCAAGACGCAGCCCAACTCTGGAGAACCTCCGAGGGTGCTTTGTCACGGACTTCAGCCCAACTCCGCCGAACCTCCGCTGGGGTCCCGCTCCGCGGCTGCCCACTCCCGACAGAGTTTTCCGGCTCCCACAGCTGCGCACCGGAGCTCAACCCCAGGTTCCACCCGGGAGCGGAGCGCACCACGGGGCGCTCAGTGCGGGATGCCCGGAGCTCTCTGCGGTTCCTCCGCTGCCTCCCAATGGCGAGCAATGGGGCAGCGCCCCGCCCGCCCCTTCCTGCCTTCCCCTTGGCACCTGCCCCAGCCCCACCTCCCCGGGGCTGTGAGCCTTCCTCTGCTTTCCTCCTCCTCCTCCTCTTTTCTCCTCCCCTCCCCCGGAGAACGCGGGGGCGGGGGACGCACCTCAATCCCGCTCCCCGCCCGCACCCTCCGCGGCACAGCGCTGAATGGAGCCCTCCGCCTTATATATGGGGAGAACCCTCTATCCCCGCCCCTCAGGGCGGGTCTTAGGGTCCGTCGGCCAATCAGAGAGGCGACCGCCCGAGGATATTTGCATATTCCCATGGCAACGCCCCCGGGTAGCTGTCAATCAATGAGGGGAGAGAGTGCAGCGCTGCCCGCGGGAGCCCCGCAGGAGGGTGGCATAGAGATTTGCCCTATGGGTACCCCCACTATAGGGACCCCCTATAGGCACCCCCGTGTCCTCACCCCCACAGCTCCCAACCACCACCCTGAGCATATTGTGAGGAACAAAATGATGGAAAGAAACTCCATTTCCATCCAAGAAACCCAAAAGAATGGGAAAAATGAAAATGTGGTTTATTCACCCGAAATTTCACATGATGCCTCACCGTCCCTTTCATCCCACAGGTACCAGGCATCAAATATGGGGGTAGCCCCCTCTTCACTCACTTTTCCCACTGGGGTGAATGCTCAGCATCCTTTCAATGGCACTGCTACCTTCACGCAATGCCGTATTTATAATTTTTGGATTTCCTTCTTAGGATTTTCCCACAATCTGTTGGTTTTCAGGGAGAATGCACAACCACCAATCCCTACATTCAGAGGGGAGGTATTGGGCTGATGTAGGCTGGTTTTGTGCCACAGGGTGCGAAGTTTGCACTCTGGATCTTCACTGGCTCTTCTAGGTGGGAAAGAAAGTTGGTAAAATTAGGATGAAAAGCACCAAAACGTCACCTGAGCATCTCCGAGCCGCGACATCACTTTGAGGCATGACTGTAGAGTGAACAAAGGGGCTATAAGGTGAACACAGGGCTTATAGAGTGAATGCAAGGGTTACAGGGTGAATGTAGGGGTTATAGGGTGAAGACACATCCCAGCGCAGGGGATCCCATTGTGTCAGGATGCTTTGCTGAGCATCCTTCAGGATGTGGTCCAGGTGTGGATGCTGCTCCCAGCCCTGCCACCTCGTGGCTGCTGGGGCTGCAGCACGGGAGGGAGGAGGGTGATTTGGGGAGCCACAGCACCTGGAGAGATTTGGGGTTAATGATAATGGAGTCAGGGGAGGTGTTAGAGGGGATGT
Source organism: Numida meleagris (assembly GCF_002078875.1). Taxonomy (NCBI): domain Eukaryota; kingdom Metazoa; phylum Chordata; class Aves; order Galliformes; family Numididae; genus Numida; species Numida meleagris. The sequence goes on from NC_034410.1 coordinate 146,734,174, forward strand.
GCACCATAGCCAGGGATAGAGCACATGGCACAATGTGTTTGAGGGAAACTGAGGCACGGGGATACCACCATGGCCCAAGTAACAACCATCCCCATCCTATGGGGTCCTCTCCATCCACACCCACGACGATGTCACCATGACACCACCACAGCCATCCCCTCCATCCTCACCCACCCACTGGGCAGGCAGAGACTCCAGCGTGAGGACTCAGGGATGGGGACACTGCTTTTTCCCATTTTCCTGCTTAAAGGCAGGGCTGGATTAATGTAAAAAGGTTTTTTGTTGTTTTGTTTGTTTGTTTGTTTTTGAAGGGTCAAAGCAAAGAAAACTTGCTGCATCCCAAGCAGTTAAAACCAGGGACCATTTATATTTCTGCATGCATTATCAATATCCCCAGTATCTACCAATACATCCAGTATCTAGAAATACTTCCAAATTCAAATAATGATATTATGGGGTGCAATGCACAGGGGCCATGGGATGGAGGTGATATAAAGAAAGGCAACAGATGGTTTTGCAATGCCTTGCAATAATTAAAGTCCTTTCTGTAGGATGTTTTAACCATGTTTTCTTGCTCTCTTCCAGCTTGCAAACCACCAGGAACAAGGTGGGAAAAGGGGAAAGTGCCCCAAAAATTGAAAACAGAATTTGCAACAACTCCACGACCCCCAGTGTGGTGTCATTGGGATGCCACAACCCAGTGGGTGCCACCTCCCATAAGCATCCTTGGGGTACCCAACTGGAATCACCAGCAGTGGATAGGAGCCACAGAGAGATTAGGATCAGGCCAGGATCCAAGCAGGGCCATCGTTTGGCCCAGGTATTTTTATCCCCATCCCTTCCCTCCCCACCACGTCACGTTGGTCATCTAAGTTTACTCGCAGGCGGTCGAGTGACATAACCAGGTTGGAGGGTGCGGAATGGCAGCGGGATAGCGTCACCCTTTGCATTTAGCTCCTGTGGCCCTTTAACCCTTGGAGTATGGATGGGCACCAAGATCCCATATCACTGCTGCCTCAGTTTCTCCAAATTGCTGTTGGTTTTGGCAGGGTGCAGAAGTGGGGTTACAGTAGGCACCCCAAAAGTGGTGACACACCAAAAGCGGTGGCACCATCCCGGTGACCCAACCCCTGGCCGCCATGGCACAAATCTGACCCATGGGAAGGGTCAGAAATAAACCTAGAAAGGTTACGATTGTGCGAAGACATGGGACAGGGCAGGAGGAGGAGGGCCGGGGACAGCCACCCTGATGACGGGCAGAAAAGTGAGCTCGAGGGAGATGCCACCCTGGCACCTGCTTCCCCGGCAGGGGACCAAGAGCTGTGCCAGCAGCCCTGGTCGACGCCCGAGGGTTTTCCAGGAAATGTTTACAGTGCCCTCCAGAAACACTGCCCTGTATCCCCCCTCCCTCCTCCTGCTGCTGTCCCATAGGCTGGGCTCATGCAGTGCTTTCTCAGTCTAAGGCAGCATCCAAGAGGCATGGACAAAACCTCGCTGTGCCCATCATCGAGTGCTTGGCCAATGCTCCTGGCCATTGTCACCTTGCAATGGCCATCCCTGGGGACCCTGCCACTCATCATTACTGGCAAATCCAGGTTGTTGATTAGGAAACCATGTTTCTTGAACACCTCCAGGGATGGTTACTCCACCACCTCCATGGACAGCCTATTCCAATGCATTACCATGCTTTCTGAGAAGAATTTTCTCCAAATATCTGAATTTTCAGCTTGGAGTGGGAGTACTACATAAAAACCCAAAATCTGGAAGATTTGGGTTTTCGCGTTCAGCTTCGTCAAGGGAACCATCTGCCCATTTCCCAGCCACTGCATGACTCTGGTAGAGTCATAATGCTGAAAGATGAGCAAAGCTCAAGGCAGAAACTCTTTTATTTAAATACAAAAATGCACAAGTTAATAAAAGACATTTAGTAACAACGGGGACGACAACCACTTTATTAAAAAAAACGAGAAACTCCGTACACAATGCTTCGTTGAATTTTCCCACAGAGACAGTCACACGAAACCCCAAATAGGTGCAGAAAGCAAAAAGAAGGGTGGAGCAAGAGGGTCCCCCACTCTAATTTCTCTGGCCTTCTTCAAGAGGTGACAGGCATTGATGACACAGTGCCTCTGGTGGCCTGCCATGCCCCAAGTCACCCGAGCCATGTGTTGGGCATTTGGGGTGAAATACGACCCGGGGGCTCTGCCTGCTATAAATCCCATGACCCCCCCCTTATAGAAGCTGGGCAGGGGGGAGCCTTCCAGCCTGTGCCCCCCCCCCCTATGGGGTGCACGCATCCAGCTCCTCTGGGGGATGTTCTGGGTGTGAAAATGCAGCCATCAGCTTTATTGGAGCTGTTGTACACCTGAGCCTGCGGCAACACGGTGACATTGTCACCCATCCCATGGCCAAGCACACCTGGGTACCTGTTCCCTGGAGACAACAGAGCTGGCACCCCCACTGCCTTCGTGTTGGAAATGCCAGAGGTGGGGGCTCACAGGTTCATCCAAGCTCCACGGGGATGAGTGGGGTGATGCCATGCGCATCAGAACCAAGCAAAATGCATTTGCAGTGCAAAGATTGGCACGTCCATGTAGAGCTGTGGCACTGTCCCTATGGGGCACACAGTCCTAAACTGTATAATGCTGCTGCCTTTTCCCTGTAGGACTCTTAAAATAAAGTTTGCCCTAAGGTACTGCCTAACAGACAGGCAAATCTTGCTATTTAAGGACAACGGACGAGCAAATGTTGCCTCTTGGCATCTCTTGGCAAGGATGGACTTGTCCTCTGTGTCAGGGAGCTGCATTTGCCACTCCAAAACCACTCCAGAAACTGAATCCACGGATGCCAGATATCAAGGCAGCTTTCCAAAAGCTGCACAGCCAGCAGAAACCTGCTTGGCAGAGGGCTCCCACATGCTCTTAAGTCATGGAGATGAAGGCATGGAGCAGGAAAACCAAAACCTGCTCAACAGATTGAGCACTACCAACAACCATCAGCGCCTCCATCCATCTGCACAATGGCAGAGATCAGACCCATGATCCATCTTCTATCAGCTCGCTGCTCTGCAGGAGGAGGTGAACCAAGAGCTGAGATCAGCAGAACTTGTCACACAGATCAGGGCTGGTGCAGGGGAGCATCAAGAGTCAGGATGAACAGGCACCCTCCTAGGAGATAGGATGCTGTGAGATATCAGATTAATAATGCATGAGGGACAGCAGTTGAGCATTGAGGCTGTGCCCATAACACGCTGAGCAGTTACACCGCTGTTATTTCCTACCAGGTTGGGAGTTGCTTTTGCTCTCATCTGGATTTACAGGGGCTCAAAGGCCCCAAAAAGACTAGTTGGATTTCCAAGAGAGCAAAACCCTGTTGGGACTCATAGCAATGGTCTGAGCTAAGCACTGCTCCTAAAAATAAGCGATGGAGCAGGATGCAGGTGGGCTTTTGGCATGGAAATTCCAACCCATGTTGGGACACCTCACCATGATGACTTGAGACCACCAGATACCTCATCCCAAATAGCGCAGGGGGTCTGGATGCAGGCATATGACCAAGGATAACCATAGGGTGCTTGTGTCCCACATCCAAGCAGCGCCCATGCGCTCAGTTGGTTGAACATCTCCACTCTTCATCCTCCCCAGGAGCCTTAAATAAGCCAACTGAAACCAGAATTTATTCCCAAACTTAAAATACTTCAACAAAACCACCTCCCTGAGGGGCGAGGCTGAGGGAATGGTCCTCCACGCCGCTGCCAGGCTCTCTGGTGAAATGATATCCCAGAAAAATGAACAACAAAAAGAAGGTGCCATGTCCTGGAATGGTGTCCTGAGGTAGGTGCCAGGCAATGCCTGGCTCAGTGTTTCCTGAGCTGGTCAGCTGCTGTGGGGACAACGGTCACAGCCTGGGCTTGATTTGCAGCTGTTTGCCTGGAAAGGAGGAAAGAAAAAAGGTGGCATGCATCCCACAGTGCTTTTAAGGCTTTGTGTTCCACCTCTGGAAGGTGGCATGGGGAAACGTCTCACCTCTACTACTGCCCTCCTCAAGAGTGGTGCTTTCGGAATCCCTCAACGTTGCCCACATTGAGGTCCTTTTCCATTTGATGCCACCTGGAAGGAGAAAGGGACAAAAAGAGGAGAATGTCGTCTAAGTCCCTGCCCCCTCTGCCCAACTGCCTACGGTTGGACTAGATGATTGTATTAGTCTTTCCAACCTTAATGATTCCATGATTCTGTGATCTCCCCATGGGAGTTCCTCTTCCTCAAAGGAGAGTGTGCCCAGAAATTGAGACCTTGTCTAAAACTGGCTCTGGTGAGAGCAGGGCTTTCTGCAGCCTGGGGTTGGGTGATGCTCCACCACTGCCATGCCAGCTGCTATTGAGGACACACATCCCCCCTTGGTGTGGACTGGTGTCCCTTTCTCTGAGGATGTGTATCCCTGCTAACCCAGATGTCACCCTTTGGGGTGGCCGGGATGGAGCTCACTGGTTCCCCAAATTCCCATTGAGCATCCTCAGCCCCCAGCAAGCAGCGTGGAAGGAAGGCACCCATGGCTCCCACCACATCACAGTGCACTGAATTTGTTGTAAACTCCCAAAATTATGGTCAAAACATGAAGTAGCTGAATCTTTAAGCTGCAGCACAAGGTGGAGGGTCACAGCCTGCTCTGGGGTAAAGAACAGAGCACCAGCAAGCAAGAGGTTAACTTACTCTTGATACTCCAGTTAAAAGGTCTGGGGACATTCCTATCACCCTGGAGACATAGAACCACAGAATGGGTTCAGGTACATGGGACCTTCAAGATCTTCCAGTTCCAACCTCCTGAAATGGGACATGCAGAGGGACAGGGACCCATGACTCAAATGTGCTTGGAGGCACTCACAGCCATTCGAGCTGCTCATCAGTGGTGACGAGATAGCAAGAGGGAAAAATGATAACCAAAAAACCCGCCTGGGGATTTGGGGCCGCATAGCTGATGGGTTTCACGACCCCGCGATGACAAGCCCAGTGATAAATCGCCGCTGCCCGTGAAGTCAGGAGGGGGTTTGGGGATTCAGTCTGCGCGAGCGCAGCGATGAGAGTAGCTCCAGAGCTCAGGAGAGTGCTGCTGCCATCTAGCTGGGTCCCAGCACACAGGGCTGGAGGATGCTCTTATGCAGAGATTTGAGGGATAAAAGCTCAGCCACTCCCTGAGTATCCCTGGGTGCACTGGAGTGTTGTTTTGGAAGGTGAGTGTGGAGATATGTAGAAAGCAATGCCTCTTCAGGGTATTTACACCATTAACAAGCTCAGCTTTGGTTTGAGCAGGGACTTTCTGCTCTCGGTTTCCAGCTGCTGCTCTGTTCCCAGAGGGAATCTCTGGGTTTTGGGTCCCCCCAGAACCTCTTCACCATTTTCCCTTGGAAGAGCAGGTGAACAAACTTCTTTTTGGGTGCTTACCACATGAGAGAGACAGCTGGAAACAAAGCAGCAACGAGGGACAGGAATGAAGGAAAACAAACCAGGCTTCAGGATGCCCAGCACACCTTAAGGAGAATCTCAGATGCTCCTATAAAGCTGAAACCCCATGAAGTTCCTTTTGGAGATGACCCTTTTGTAGGACAACCCCATGCAAACCCCATGGACCATGGTGGACAACGTGAAGTCCTCCTCTGTTTTGATGGAAATAGAATGTATCTTTCTGAAGAATTTCTCATGTTCTATTCTCTCCCATTTTCTCCTTGGGGAGGTGGCTACGGGGTTCTACCTGCTGGGTCAGAACTTCCCTATGGGGAGGCAGAAGTATGGTGGCTAACTTGAGAGGACAAGACACTGAGATGAACATGGAAGAGAAAAGGGGGTTCTCCCAGGAAAAGGGATCCAGAGGTTGCTGAGCAATGAGACCTACTTGGTGAAATCCCCTCTCATTTGGGACTACATGAGGAGAACATCACAGAGGAGTCAGAAAGAATCCATTCCAAACGCTATCCAGATGCTCTGGTCGCAAGTACTACATGACCGGTTTCTGGTTTGACCCCAATCCACCTCTTCAGCTATCCAAAGCACCTCATTTCAGATCTCCAGAACTAGTGTCCCCAAACCAAATCTGGCTCTGGGAAGCCCATGAACAATTCCTCCAGGAGACAAGGGAGCAGTAGGTCACGTCTGTGAGCTGCTCTTCCCTTCTAAACTTGGGTAAACAAACTTGCTCAGAGTCCACAGCACTGTGGCAGTGATACATAGCTTTGGAGCTAATTTATGTAAAACAAAGAGGGCTCATTTAGCACCTTTCTGCCCTTAATATAACACCCATACATCAGAGGGCTGCACGGCAGCCACGACGGCCTCAGCTATTAGTCACCTGCGACGCAGGCTAATATGGCTTTGAGGAATGGTGACACAAGCAGCTCAAACCTGCTGAGCTTCCCAAGACTCTCTCAGTTGGAGTTAGACTCGATGATTCTTATGGGTCCCTTCCAATTTGGGATATTCTATGATTCTATGATTCAATTTTCCAGCATCCCAGCAATTTGGGCTGTGCAGCATGGTATTCCCATTGGGTATGGCAGAAGAGGTGCAGTGCTGTTGCCCATTAACACCAAATAGAAAAATCATAGAACCATTTGAGTTGGAAGGGGTCCTTAAAGACCATCTAGTCCAACTCCTCTACAATGAACAGGGACACCTACAGCTAGATCAGGTTGCTCAGAGCCTGATGACAGGGCTTCCACCACCTCTCAGGGCAACCTGTCCCAGTGCCTCACCACTCTTACTGGAAAAAGCTTCTTCCATATATCCAACCTAAATCTCCTCTTTTTTAGTTTTAGTTTGAAACCATTTCCCCTCACCCTAGCACAATAGATCCTGCTAAAGAGTCCATCCCCTTCTCTCTTACAGAACGAAAATTAGCATCTCCCTATTGCTGCCCCATGAGGACTGCATCCTTGATATGATGGGAATGTCAGAAATGGCTCAATTCCCTCAGTGGAACCGAAGAAAATTCATTAGCTAATAGTGGTGCAGCAGCACGAAAGCCATGCTTTGCAATTCAAAGCAAATATTGTTACAGAAGGAGAAATATAGATTTATTCTTGGGGACGAAAAAGAAAACAAAACAAGACAGGCAACAAAAAAACAAGAAGCTCATTTTTAAATCGACCACAATTAACTTCCTGACTTCTGCACAGAGCTGGACTTTGATTTTAAACATATTCTTGCAAATTGATGAAGATGTCGCATTGAGTGACATGCTTCGGTGGGCATGGTGGGGATGGGTTGGTGTTGGACTTGATGATCTTGATGGTCTTATCCAACCTTAATGATTCCATGATTCTGTAAATGAGCATGGTGGGGATGGGCTGACAATTGGACTTGATGATCTTAGTGGTCTTTTCCAGCCTTAATAATCCTATGATTCTATGAAAAATTGCAGCAGGGGTGTAAAGATGGGCAGTAATGAAATAAAACCAAAGCACACTGTGAAACAGCAACCAAGCACAGGCAAAAACTCAGTTTCCCACTTTGACTCTTGGATGGAGACAATCTTATTGCTGCTCCTGGAAAGGATGGGGCAAGGGATGGGGGGACCTCATCAAGATGTCGGCCCTGCACCGGCAGACAGAACTACATTTTCTGCTTTTGTGCATGGTAGATTCTGCAAATGGCGTGATCAATCTTGGGTCGCATCTCGCGTGCCTTCACTCTCTCCCACCCCCCTTGCACTTCGGGAGCGACACAATCCATCTTCCAGGAACCAGGTATATAATTTCTAGTTAGCGAAAGCAGGGATAAGAAGCCCCTTTTTCATTACGATGATTGAACTGCTTCCAAAGAGAGGAGCAGGGCTGGATCACGAGCCCTCCGCGCAGAGCTGAGTTGCTTTTGCTGAGCTTGTCAGCCTTGCCGGAGAATTAGGACTTCCAGCGTTCTTCCTTTTGATGAAAATCAACATTTATTTTGCCTAAGCCTAAGAAGGTGTCAGGCAGATGGAGAAACTTGCCACTCTTTGCTGGGGAAGGGAGTGAAAGAAGGAAATCTAATAGAAATATATTATCAAGTCTGAGGAGTGGACACGGCAGTAAATCACACTTCAGGTGGCACCATTATATTTTTCAATAAAACCAGGCTTCCCTCAGACACATCCTCGCCAAGTGGCTCCAGCTGCACCCACGTTAAACAAAATTTGCTTCAACCAGATGCTGAGATAAGGAGGAGACGGGACTTAAAGGGATTTAAAGGGACACTGCCAGTGGGGAAGTCCCTTGGATGGGGGACAAAAGGAGGTGGCCCTGGTCCTTGTCCCCATGTCCCCCCTCTGCCTATGGCTGAGTGTTGAAAAATGATTTTCTACCACATTTTTGAGGATGGGAGATGGGGCACAGAACCAGACTGGAAAAGGGACAGCAGCCAAAAATGTTCCGCATCTGCCAGGGACCACGTGACAGCTCTGCTCCATAAGTAGAGGATGCCTAAATCCTGAAGCGATGGGATGCAGGGAAGATGAATAGTACTGAGAAAGCTTGCTAGCAGCTTTCCAAATTCCTCCACTAAAGTATAAAAAGCCTTGCCACAGAGAAAGCTGGTTGTTATACGGATGCATTCCCACTCTCCCAACCAAACCTGAGTGCAATGGGACATTTTGTCTCCATCCCTCTCCCAATATGTGGGATTTGTCCTTTGCTGCACCCAGTCAGGCTCTGTACAGGGCCCGAAAATAAGCCTGGAGCTCCTCTTTTCCTAATGAGACAGCTGCAATTAGCAGAAGAGCAGTGCTTTGGCAACCAATTATTAATACAATGGGAAGCAAAGGGAATGATCAGAGCACCAAGATACGTCCCAGCACTTCCCAGCTGATGCTTAATCTGGATGGAGAAATTTCTGCTTTTCTCCCCCAAATTCCACATGCACTTTTTCACCCAGACAGGAAAAACATCCTTTACCTGCTCCCCAGCCACCTCATCTGTCACGCTGATGACAAGAATGTTTGATCTTGGACAAAACCAAGGCTGCCTCCTACCCTGTGTATCATGTACAGAGCAATGTCCCGTGCCGTTGTGCGCAGCGGAGGTGTGCAGGAAGGAATAAATCACTGCTCTTGAGATAGGCACAGATGGAGAAAATAAATACATATGATGCCATAGGGTAGAAACTACGCCTACACTTAACCCTGCAGCCCAAGACCTGCACTAAATCCATCCAGTGAGAAGAACTTCATCAACAACTCACCCTGGTGCTATTCCACCAAAAACTTGTGCCCCTCAAGAAAGGCTTCAAGGCTGGGACGCCGGGAGAGGCTCTGTCTAGAAGGGAAAAAGGCTCCAATGCTTTGATGGGCAGTGCCCATCACCTGCAGCAGAACATCTGCACAAGGATGAGTAATTTCTCTTTAATTCCTTCATTTTGGAAAAAAGCAGCAATGAGAGAGGCAACCCAACCTGATCTGCTGTGTTGCTGTTGCTCCAAGAGGTGAAACACTTAGACCTTTTCCAGCCCTGTTACATCTCATCCCCCAAATCCTCCCTATCCAAAGGGAACTCCAGCTATGAAATGCAAAGCTTGCAAATCACAAGCCACAGTGGTGGGAAAGGAATTTTGTCAGGACACGGACACCACAGCGATGCTTTATGGTTTGAGAGTCAGTGGTGACTTGGCTACAACCGAGTATGGTAAACTTTACATCTGTCCTCTACAGGTGGGTTGAAGGGATGGGATTTCACCATCTCAAAGGGCTCTTCCATCTCTGGTTTCCAGGTCATTAAATAACTCAGGAGGAAATGACAGGGCTGTAAAGTCATAGAATCATAGAATCACAAATGTTGGAAAGACCACTAAGATCTTCAAGTTCAACCATCAACCCAATACCACCAAACCACTAAAACATGTCCCTCAGTGTCACATCCACCCTTTACTTGAAAACCTCCAAGGATGGTGACTCTACCACCTTCCTGGAGGACTGGAAACATGCAGGCAGTTGGGTCCAGGCTGGGAAATCAGAATGAGTATTTTCAGATGTGGGATAAGAAAGAGGGTTTCAATTCAGATGGAGAGCCCCATCAGAAAAAGTCATGGCACTCATCAGGTTTACTGGAAGTTTCAACTAAATCGTCCACTTTGCAATATGAAAATTAAATAACTCTATGGAATAACCCTAAGGAACGTAGTCCTCAGCCAGATCCACTGATCTGGTCCCACAGTTTCAGCTTCTCACCCCTATATGGGAGCCTAGAAGGCATGGAGCAAGCAGGGGTACAGCAAAAAGTCATGAGCTATTGCCACCCTTCGGGTGATGCACCAAGCAAGACCTTCAGGAAAGCTCCTCAGGAGTTAGGAGGCCCAGCAAAGAGCTTCTACAGCACCAGCAGTTGCGGAGACCCACTAGGACCCAATCCTACTAAGAAATGGGGTTCTGGTAATGTAAGGAGTTTGGAGGAGGCATATACAATACAGGAGCAGGAATTGGGAAGACTGTGGGACTGTGCATGGTTGGACTTGATGACCTTGGAGGTTGTTTCCAACCTTAATGATTCTATGAGTGGGCACAGCAGGGATGGGTTGATGGTTGGATCTGATGATCTTAGAGGTCTTTTCCAATCTTAACGATTCTACAGAGGAGCTTCCCTATCTCAGGTTGTAGGAAACAGAGAGTCCACCGTTTCAGGAGGCGATCCCACCTAATGAAGAGGTCACAGAGGTGGATCAGTTACAGGTGCAACCATTGCTTCATGACTTCACCATGGCCAAGATCCCTTCCAAAAAGGAGCAATGATCCCACCAGGAGGGCCAAGATCTCTGTTCCACCATACACACCACCAGCCAGGACTCAGATCCTTGGAGAAGTCTAAGGCAGCTCACACATTTCTGGAAGGTAACCAAGATGGAAAAGACAGAAATCTGGTTTTCTTGATGATGAAGAGGTTAACAAACACACTAAAGCAAGTCCAGTGGAGGGTACCAAGATGGCTGGGGCTTGAGGTCAAGGAGATGCTTGTGACAACACTGAAAAACCAGTTCCCTGTATTTTACCCATAATATTTCCTCCCAGTTCCTAACAAGAGGAGCAAACTGTAGTGCTGGCTCCCATTTGGATCACCCATTTCCATCCAACTCTTCCATCACCTACATCTAGAAAGCAGATGCTTTCTAGCAGGCTTCGGGGCATTTTCTGCCACTCAGTCCAAAGGGTTGTTTTGGCATCTGCCTCATCCAGCTGCCAAAATAAGCTGTTCTGGAGCAAAGAGCCTGTGGCAGAAGGAGTGCTGAAGAGGATGCTGCAGGTGGTGGAGAACCATGGCACCCTCCACATGGCATCCCATCAGGATTCCTGATGTGAGGGAAACCAATCACAGTCATGCAAAGGGCTAGGAGCAGCAGAAGGGGAGATGTTTGGGTCCAGCACCACGGGGTTGCCATCCCATGCAGCCCCATGGTCACAGCAAAGCAGGGAACACGGCACGGATTTGGATGGGGAGGGTAGCCGGGGGGATTTGCGTTTTCAAAGTTATTCCTCCAGAAGTGAAAGCTGTAAACAAAAATAGAACCGCTGCACCTCAATGAATTCCTCCAAAGCAAAAGTGTTTGAGCGTGCTCAGCGGAGCCGTTAAAAAAGACTGTAGCGAGCATCTTCCATTAACGTTACGACCGTGAAATATGACAATAAAATGATAGCCGTATGGTCGCAAATTTGCAGCCCGCCGAGTTGCTAGGGGTTTATCGTCACTCAAACGTGCAGAGAGCTGTAAAATGTTTACAGAAAGGGTCGTTTGCAGCTATAAAATCCTCTTTTCTCTCCTAAACAAGGCTGAGTGGAGCCATTTACAAACCCCTGAATGTTCATCGGGGGAGAGGGGAACATCTGTTCTCTCCAGGAGTTTTCAGTGATCTTCTCGAACAAATTAACTAAAATGGGTGCTTTCTAATTAAATTAGCACTCGATTGGAATGGTTTGCATTGGTGCACTTGCTTACAATTAGCGCGGGGAGGCCAGTTAGGCTCCAGCATAGGCTATTTTAACTGGAAGGTGAAATATGGAAGTGCCCATTACCTGCATACATCTACCGGAGGGGCTGGGATGCTTGTGCACCCTCTGGCTCAGCCCTCCCAAACAGAGAACAAAAAACGGTGAAGGATGGGAATGCACCAAGTGCTCATCCCAACCACCGGGGTTTCCATCTGCAGGTTGATTCCCATGTGAGGACAGCACACCACGTCCCTCCTTTCCAGTCCCCTTTTTATAAATTCTAAGTCTACAGATACACACCAAGACCCCACAAGCTCGCACTAAGCCTGTTGCCCAGGTTGGTTCCTAAAAGTCATCTCCAAACACTCACTCCACCCGCTTCCTTTCCACACAGCACTTTTCCCCCTTCCTCCTGCACTTGTCAGTATTAAAAGCGCATTTTCTCAAATTGTGATCGTTTAACCAAGCAATTCAGATCACTCTGTAATAATAACCTGTCCTCCTCCTTATTTACCATCCCACCAATTTGTATGTCACCATTAGGGTCTGCAAGCAGAAAGTGAATATTATCACTGTGCTCCCCAGTACAGGCATCTCTGGACATGTGGTGAAGAGAGCAGATCCCAAAACACCATCACAGATAAAATTACAGAATCACAGAATTGAAAGGGTTGGAAGGGACCTCTAGAGAACACCTAGTCCAACTCCTCTGCTAAAGCAGGTTCCCTACAGTAGAATCATAGAATCATTAAGGCTGGAAAAGACGTACAAGATCCTCAAGTCCAACCCCAATCCATCCCCACCATGCCCACTAACCTTGTCCCTCAGTGCCACATCTCCATAGTTTTTGAACACCTCCAGGGACAGTGACCCCACCACCTCCCTGGGCAGCCTGTTCCAATAGGTTGCAGCTGCTAGACACCAACTACCCAGAGCCTCACAAGGACCCATCCTGACTGATGCATACTGTACCTTAAGACACAGACCTGGCTTTATAGGTGATTTGGGCACTGTTAATCATTTGGGTCCTTTTGTAGCACAAGCAACCTCTTGGGATGACCAGGATGATGGCCTGTGGATGGCCAAGGCTCCTTTCTTCCCATCAGGCTATGGTTGTCATTGTGTCCCTGGGTCCCTTTGTGTGTACTGGGACAAGTCTTAAATCACTGAATGCATCTCAGCACCAGGTATGGGCAAACCTGAGTACCCAGCAGGTGCCACTGGGAGGGTCAGGCTGGATATCAGGGAAATGTTATTCACTGAGAGCGTGGTTGGGAACTGGAACAGTCTTCCCAGGGAAGTGATCATGGCACTGAGATTGCCAGAGTTAAAGGAGTATCTGGACAACACTTTCAGACATATGGTTTGATTTTTGGGTGGTCTTGTGGGAAGCCAGGAGCTGGACTTAATGATCTTTTCGTGGGCATGGTGGGGATGTGGTTGAACTTGATGATCTTAGTGGTCTTTTCCAACCTTAATGATTCTATGATTCTATTCTATGATCTTCACGGGTCCCTTCAAACTTGGGTATTTTAAGACTCTAAAATTCTATGACCCTTGTACCCACCCCTGAACCAACCATGCACAACCACTGCATCCCTTCGGCAGGGAAACTACTTTGTCATCAGATTATTTTACAGATATCTGCAATTCCTTCCTTGCTTTCCTTTCCCTGCTGAAAGGCTGTGTGTACCCGTTGCAGCACACAGCTGAGCAGCCATCCCTGCTTGACTGTGACTCCAGGAATATGTTGCTAAGCCTGAGAACTTTCTTCCTGACAGTGCTGAGGCATCTCAGACCTCCTTGGCTTGAAGAGGGGTTTGCACTTGGCTGCTAAGCAACTCAACCTCCACTTACAGAGGAAAGTGCAAATGCTCCAGTGCTGAACTCATCCATTGTCCCAGCAGAATCCTGCTCCTGGGTTGGAGCATGCAGGAGACCAGGGACAGGGAGGGAAGCTCAGATGGTTTTTCCAGCCCTTCCCTTCACAGTAAGCCATACTGTATGAATTTCATCCTACCTCTCCACTGCCAGAGAAGAAGACAGAGCTCTCCAACCCAACAGACTTTCCCTGTTTTAGAATCAGAGAATCATTACGGTTGGAAAAGATCACTAAGGTCATCTAGTCCAACCATCAGCTCATCACTTCCACGCTCTTGTCCACCGCTGGACAAAAGAAATTATAGGTCATCTCTGAAGCTGTTCTGTTTTCCTATCGAATCCTCCTGGATCTCACCTCAAGCTGAAATGACAACTTGCTGCCACAAAATGTTTTAATTCTTGAGCCCACTCTGGTATCTGAGATAGCCTTCAGGAGATGCAACTGTTGCACATCACTCTGATGGAGAAGACACAGTGCAAAACATAAAGCAACGTCCAGCCAAAACCTCCTGCCCAGAGCTGGAAATGACCAAGTATGTTCCCAATGCATCAGTTCCGAGGTACAAAATGAGGATATTAGGTTCTCCTTCTCCCTGCACCGTATCTACATCACCTGTAGACACACCTGGATCTCCCCAAAGCACCCCAAAGTCCCCTACCTTCCGACTGAGCTGCTGTTGGAGCCAGCACTTAGAGGATTGGTGACTCACCCCACAAAAACACCTGGATAACAGCGAGGTATAAATCTCCTCAGTGGTGATTTAAGGCAGCCCAGAGCAAACCCAGTCCAAGCACTTCCTACCTGGCTCATCCATTGGTTCATCCTCATCTCTCTCCACTTTGCATTTCTTATCACCCGGTGAGGATGAGGACTGTAGGGAGATGAAGGACGGCAGTTTCTGCAGACAGCTGCTTCGTGAGGTGTCCGCATCCTTCCAAAACTTCACGTCCTGCTCTGCACTGGAGGGTCCGGGCACTTCCCCATCATCAAAGAGTTGAGTTGGATCATTCCTAGAGGAGGAAAGCACACAAAAAAATAATAATGAAAAACAAAACAATCCCCTCCTGGTAATGCTGAAGTGCATGGAGTGAAGCAGCAGAGCAGCACGTGGAGGCTCTCTGGGCTTCAACCCAGGCTGATCGTTGTCTCTGATTTCTGGCGAGCACAGATAACATGACAGTTCAGCTCGTTTGATATCTCTGATGATGGTGCTAAGAAAGGAAAACAACCTCCTGAGCTGCTTTCGAGCACTGCAAGCTGCCCACAGGGCACCTAAAAAGAGCAAGCTGCTATTTTGCACCTCATTCACATGGGGGATGTGAGCTCGGTATCATTCCAAGGCTCTTCAGTCACCCAGAGAGCCTGCTGAGCGCTTGGCCCCTCTGCTACCATACAAGGCAGGGCTGGGATGGGGACTATGGCAGCAGAGTGGCAAAGACCCCCAAACTGTTTTTTTCTCCTCCTTCTAACCAGGACTTTTAGATAAATTCAGGGGCTTAAAGCCCAATTTCAGTTCGGCTTTAATTTTCATTACTCTTAAAACTTCAATTCCCAGAGTAAAATGTGTGGGAGAGGATGGAGGAAGTCAACTCAGGTTGGATATTAGGAGAAACTTCTTCTCAGAAAGGGTGGTAATGCACTGGAACAGGCTGCCCAGGGAGGTGGTGGAGTCACTGTCCCTGGAGGTGTTCAAGAAAAGGTTAAACGTGGCATTGAGGGACATGGTTTAGTGGGCATGGTGGTGAAGGGTTGGGGTTGGATTTGGTGATCTTGGTGGTCTTTCCCAACCTTAACGATTCTATGATTCTAAGCCAAAGACAAGCCAGGCTCAGAAAAATTGGTCTCTCTGCAGGGACAAGGACCTACATGTCCGTCAATCTGTAGGCTTTGTCTCAGCATGGAAGAGTTTCATCTTTGCCCAGCAGATCCTCCAGCTGAGGAAACCACAGGAAGAACAGAAGATGCCACCACTGAGTTAACAGCAGTTAAACTGGGACTAAACTCTGTATCTGGGCAGTTCCAACTCCATTCTCCAGCAGGGAATGATAGAAGTTCCCTAGAACAGGCTGCCAGGGAATAGTGGAGTCATCGTTCCTGGAGGTGCTCAAGAAACATGGAGATGTGGCACTGAGAGACATGGCTAGTAGTAATGGTGAGGATGGGTCAACAGTTGGACTTTCAGTGTTCTTTCTTTTCCAGCCTTTATAATTCCATGATTCTTCGATCCTCTTTCGGCAGCAATAGCTCAGGATGAAGCCTGGGGTGTAGAACTGGGCAGCCTGATGCACAACAAATAACCAACACTGCCATGGCAGAGGGGACAGTGACATCCAAAAGGCTTGGAGAGATGCTACACACTCATTGCTGCTGCCATAATTAACCAAGAACCCAAGCCAGCCTCTACCAGGGCTCCTCCATCTCCCAGGTGGACATTCTACAAAAGCTTCAGTGATGCCTGAAGGTGTCGAAAACTTGGGCACCACATTTCTAAAAGCAAGGATACTCACATTCCAATAGCATGAACAAATCACGGGGCAGTGAGATGCAATCAATCCCCATGGTCCTCTCCATCAGCTATGCTTGGAGACCTATTGGAAACCTACTGGAGACCTGATCCTTTTGCTCAAAAGGACTCTATCAAGAAGGCACTGCAGTGACTCATGTCAATGACCTCTTAAAATAAACCAGCATGCACACAGATACATGTATCCGTAAGAAGCAGCCTGGGAAGACAACAGTTTAAGTGCAGGAAAATCAGTTTCTTCTGCTCTTTCCTACCTGCTTGTCTCCTTCCAGAGCCGTCTCCATTTGGAGGGGGGATCCCCCTGGTCTCCATCATCACCAGGGCTGTTCCCCAGTAACTGACGTTTCTTTTTCGGGTGCAGCAGCTTGCAGCAGGAGCCCTTGGGGCAGATGCCTTTCTTGGCAAAGTCCGGGCAAACCAGTGTGTGCTTCTTCTTGCACTGGGAGGGAAAAAGAGAGAGGCATTAGGAAATGTCCCTGTTGAAATCTCTGCAAGGAGCATGAGTTCCCAAAGTCGGACTCCTTCAGGTGGCACCAACTCATTGCTAAAAGCAGAGAAGGATGTGCTGGTGTTTTCTCCTCCACACAAAAAGCATTATTTCATATCAAAATATTATGTAAAAATATTAATCTCTTCCAGGAGATGCTACACATTCACACACTGTTTTCTAAGCACCTGACTTTACTGACCCAAAATGCCAAAATCTAGATAGTAATCACCCCTGAGGTGATGGCACTGAAGGTCTCAATAGGTTAACTGAGGTGGACAAGCCAGTTTTAGACAGGACACTGGATTATAACATCTTCCACTCCACGTTTGTGACCTCCCTTGGTCACCTGGGGAGGGAAAAGAAAGAAGCACATCCCTTTTTTGCTTCAAAATATGCCTATTTTGGGACTGTTGCCTCCTGCCAAAGGAGGCCAAGGGCTGGAGTTCAGCCTATGGTTTCCAGGAACAATGCTCACAGTGGGAATCAGTGGCAAAGAGAAGTCTGCAGAACTCACCAGATGGGCGTTCTGCTGGGAAACGGCAGTTTTTGGCAGAGGAAAAGGCAGGAAGAAATGCCAGCAAGGCAGAAGAAAGAGCTTTGGATGTGACTTCTAACTAGGAAAGTTGGTTGGCTTAAGGGAGAAAGACCAGCCTCTCTAATCTCCAGCACTGGCATACCATCACCCAATGATCCAGAGAGCTCGCTCTAACGTAGCACAAGGGATTGAGAATGGGGATGGAACTCAGTCCTTCCATGGATGCTCCCTTTCCTACCCTTTACTCTCTCGATGGCAGAGAGCCCCTACAGAGAGATCTTAGAGTGAAGCAACTTCTCCAAAGCCTTTGACGGGGTCCCTCATCACATCCTTCTCTCCAAATTAGAGAGGTATGGATGTGAAGGATGGACTGTTCAGTGGGTTAAGAACTGGTTGGCTGGTCGCAGCCAAAGGGTTGTGATCAATGGTTCTATGTCAGGGTGGAGGCCGGTCACGAGTGGTGTCCCCCAAGGCTCAGTCCTGGGACCGGTGCTCTTCAATGTCTTTATCAATGACATAGACGATGGAATCGAGAGCACCCTCAGCAAGTTTGCAGATGACACCAAGCTGAGCGGTGCAGTCGATACACTGGAAGGAAGGGAAGCCATCCAGAGGGACCTGGACAGGCTGGACAAGTGGGCCAACGAGAACCTAAAGAGGTTCAACAAGGCCAAGTGCAAGGTGTTGCACTTGGGCTGGGGCAATCCCAGGTATTTATACAAACTGGAGGAAGAACTTCACGAGAGCAGCCCTGAGGAGAGGGACTTGGGGGTCCTGGTGGACGAGAAGCTGGACATGAGCCAGCAGTGTGCGCTGGCAGCCTGGAAGGCCAACTATGTTCTGGACTGCACTAAAAGAGGAGTGGCCAGCAGGGAGAGGGAGGTGATTGTCCCCCTCTACTCGGCTCTTGTGAGGTCCCATCTGGAGTACTGTGTCCAGCCCTGGGGACCCCAGCACAAGATGAGGAGCTCTTGGAGTGGGTCCAGAGGAGGACCACGAAGATGATCAGAGGGCTGGAGCACCTCTCCTATGAATAAAGGCTGAGGGAAGTGGGCCTGTTTAGTTAGGAGAAGAGAAGGCACCGGGGAGACTTCACTGTGGCTTTCCAAGACTTGAAGGGAGCATATAAACAGGAGGGGGATCAATTGTTTGTGAGGGTAGATAGCGATAGGACAAGGGGGAATGGTTTTAAGCTGAGACATGGGAGATTTAGGTTAGATATTAGAAGGAAGTTTTTCACACAGAGGGTGGTGATGCACTGGAATAGGTTGCCCAGGGAGGCTGTGGATGCCCCATCCTTGGAGGCATTCAAGGCCAGACTGACATGGCTCTGGGCAGCCTGGTCTAGTGGTTGGCGACCCTGCACTCAGCAGGGGGGTAGAGACTCGATGATCCTTGAGGTCCTTTTCAACCCAGGCCATTCTATGATTCTATGATATTTGGAGACACTCAAGGTTAGGCTGCATGGGGCTCTGAGCATTCTGATAGAGCTGTAGGTGTTCCCGTTCATTGCAAGGGAATTGGACTAGATGACCTCTAAGGATCCCTTCCAACTCAAGCCATTCTATGATTCTACAATTTAACAGACCAGAGGGCTGGGCAATCTCCAATGGCATGAAGGTTAACAAGACAAGTGCTGTATTCTGCACCCAGGATGGGGCACTCCTGCATATATGTAAAGATGTGGGGATTCTGATTGATGGCAAATTGAATCTGAGTCAACAGTGCTCCGTGGTAACCAGAAAGGCCAATTGTACCCTTCCAGCTGCAAGAGAGAAAGGACTGTCTCACTCTGCTCTGCGTTGTGTGGCCTCACCTCGAGCACTGGATGCAATTTAGGAACAGAAGGACATAAAGCTATAAGAGAGTGTCCTAGGGAGGGCTATGAAAGTGGGGAAGGGTCTGGTGGGCAAGATGTATGAGGATCAGCTGAAGTCCCTTGGTTTGTTTAGCTCAGTGCTGAAGAGACTGAGGGGAGGCCTTACGGTGCCCTACAGCCACCACTGTAACACTTCTGGTTACAGCAAAAGGACTCAAGGGAATGGCATTGAGTTGCGTCAAGGGATGGTCAAGTTGGGTGTTAGGAAAGGGTTCCACACCAGAGGTGGTGGGCATGGAACAGGCTCCCTAGGGTGGTGGTCACGGCCCCAAGCTGTGTTCAAGGAGTGTTTGGACAATGCTTTCAGGCAAAGAGTTTGGATACTTGGTGGTCCTGTGTGGAGCCAGGAGTTGGACTCCTTATGGGTCCCTTCCAGCTCAGGATATTCTACAATTTTATGATTCAAAGATCTTGTGTGCCCCTCCCAACTCAAGGTATTCTTTGGTTCTATGGATGCTGCCTCACCTGACCATTCACATTACAAAACTCCTTGCTCCAGGGCAGCAAAGACACTAAAATTTCAGAGAAAGCAGAAAAATCTGTGGAAAGAGAAAGTTTGCAGCATGACCATTCTTGTGTCTTTATAAAAATGCAACTCCCCACAATAGGGAATCACAAGATGCGAGCAAGCTCCTGCCCTTTTAATACCCCCCAAAGTGGAGCTGTATGGGAGCAGCCCCCTGCGGTGACCTTTGGGAGGAAACGGCAACCCTGCTGAGTTGCCAGAGTGTGGGGTCTCTGCTTGAAAGGGCAGTGGGGTCTGGCAGCTCAAGGCAACCACCAGCATTGACAGTGGAGAGTGGAACTCGACAGCTGGAGGCTGGCACAGCAGGAGGGCTGGGGATTCAGACAGATACACCAATACCAGCTCTGCGGGGTGCAAGGACCAGGAGGAGGAGGAAGATTCATCAAAAACAGCTCCAAGCACTTTTCCTCTCTATTTCAAGGAGCTTCCATAATGTTGTATCAAGTTGATAGGCCAATGCATAACATCAAAGCAGAGCACCTCCAAACAGTGCTCAGGTTTTGCCATGACTCCAAAATCCCATTGCTCTATCCAACCCAACCAGAGCTGGAGAATCGACACTGGAGACAATCCCCTGTAGGTGTGATGTCAGCTCTCATAGAATCATAGAGGCTTTAAGGTTGGAAAGACCACTAAGATCATTTAGTCCAACCATGAGCCCATCTCCACCACTCCATTCAGAGAATTACAGAATCATTACGGTTGGAAAGACAAAAGACCTTTAAGATCATCAACTCCAACAAAGTCTCATGAAATGGTAGGAACACGAACTCTTATTTTTGGTATGCCATTCAACAGGGAGTATAAGAAAACCAGCTCCTGCAGCACACAATGCTTCTCTCAGCCTGTTTAAGCAGTCATTACCTTAGAAAATCTAGAAAACACACTCTTATGTCAAGGAATTTGGCAAAACAGTTTTCCTTGTTTTCTCTACCTTCTTCGCAACTTCCCAACCTCTGGCAGCTGAAGATAAGGACCAAGAGTAAGTGCTTAGAAACGGCAGTGATGGGACAGCTTTAAAGTAATTTTTCCCCATATATAAGCAAGCAGGAGAACAAACACCTCAAACTAATAATTACTTTAAAAAAAAGGAACAAAATGGGCTGGGTAGGGGATGGACCAAAGAGATGGACCAGGGAAAACTTCCCTGAAGGTGTTCAAGAAATGTGCAGATGTGGCAATGGTAGGAATGGAAAACCAAGATGAGGAAAACCAAAGGAGGTTGTGGACCTCCTTGGAGATCTTCAAAAGCCACCTGGGCATGGTCCCAAGTAGGCAGCTCTGAGCGCCCCTGCTTGAGCAGAGTAAGGATCAGGTGGACCCTGAGGTCCCTTCCAACCTCAACCATTCTGTGATTCTGCCTAAGGCTCACAGTCAACCACCACCTCCAGTTCTCCATCCTTGCAATGACAGTGATGCCATGAAGACCTCTCTTGCTTCTCTCTTTGCCCCCAACAGAGCGCTCCTGTCGAGTGGCTGCTCTCATATCTCAGCTTTGTTTAGCAGCATGCCCTTGCACGTGTTGCTCTTAGACTGTGCTTGCCACAAATACAGAACTGGGCAGGTCTCACATTTCTCAGCTGAAGACCTTCAAGGCTGCTGCAGCTTTTCCCAGAAGAGTGCAGGGAGCCAGGAGATTCCTGCCCAGGGTGGTCCCTGGTCATACTCCCATAGAGCATCTGCTGCTCACCGTCCCTGGGGCTCTGACATATCACTTGGGTGCAAAATGAGTGCCCTCTGGGACATCTTGGACTCAATTATACTTACAGGTCCCTTCCAACTTGAGATATTCTATGATTCAATGACCTTCTACCTGGAGAAATTGTGTTATCTGTAATGGTAGCTTCTCTGTGGTTTTGCAGTTGGGTCCAGTCCAACTGATGTCCAACTTTCCTCTGACATCCCAACAGCTGTAAGAAAACCCAGTGGAGATGCCCCCACAGCAGTTCACCAAACACTATTTGTCAAGATAACTCCTTACATCAATTTATTTGCTTCTCAAGCATCACTGAAGTCTTCTGTATTATTGAGAAACACACCCCAAGTCAATTACTATTAATTATCAGCAGGGCAGCAGCTCTCCCCAAAAATGAGGAGTACAGCTCTCCTGTACAACTTCCAGCACAAAAACAAATGTGGAATGGAGAAGAGCAGGAAAAGATTCCTCACCTTGGAAAGCCACACTGATGCATCACCCCTGGAACTGCAACCACTCCATCAAGGAATGATGGAGAATCACACTGATTTTGGGAAAATCCAAGAGATGTATATGGCTGCTTCTTCCCATCTGAGTGGGAACAAGGGACAGTGCCACATCCACAGATGGGTAATATGTGTGCCTCCATCCCCACCAGTTCTCACAGTGGCAGTAGGACTTGCCACATCCCCATCTGGTCATTGGCTCCACTGGTGAATATACACTTAATATTAAAAAAACAAAACCGCCTGTGACTAATTCCAACGCTGTGTCCCTGGCTCAGCTTTCTAATGACTTTGCCCCCTCTATTTATTTATGGAAGGGAGGGGGCAGCTCTTTTTTCTCTTGCCCCTGTGCCTTAATGATGAAGTGGAGGGTTACTGTAAAGCTGCTTGCTGCTTGCCACATGTCAGCCGGGGTGAAGCAATGGGATGGCCGAGCAACCTCTCACTCAGGGCCACCCGATCCCTTCCACCTGTCAGGGTGGCTAATTATATCCTGTGGGACTCCCGCCAGCAGGCAGGTTGTACCATAAAAAGAGAAAAAGCATCTGGCTCCTTCTAGCAGACAGAAGAGAAAACCCACAGAAACCCCAAAATGTCTTCCAACCAGCTGCACTGAGTGCCCATGAAATGGCACCAACTTCATGGGGTGGGGTCATCCCATGAAGCGAGGTCATCCCATAGAACGAGGTCATCCCATGGATTGGAGATAGCGATCAGTCCCAGGGGGGGCTCCTGCTCCGGGGTCCCCCCAGTCTCCCTGCTCCAGAGTTCCCCTCACAGCCTGCCTGGAGCTGAGCAGCAAGCAGTATCCAACCCTGGGATGGTGCCCACTGGCAGTCCTATACCCAGGACTCTTCCCTGGCTGCCAGGGAGTCCTGAGTGAAATTCAAGGTGCTGCTCAGCACCCAAAAAGCCATAAATGGCCCCCAGCCCTGTCACTCACTGGGGAGGGGTCAGGCACAAGTGTATTTGTGGAGTGCAGCCTTCTTTAGCCCAGACCTGGCAAAGAAGGAGGCAGCAACTGGCAGGGCTGGTTGGAGGATCACGGCCCTGGGAACGATATTAATTAACATTTTCCATCAACAACCTCAGCAAGGCAGGAGGAAGGTAAAGCTGGGTTACTGGGCCGACCAGTAACCGCCCACTGACCCCATGGGGGGAGCAACAGTCTCGTCCAGCCCCACATTCCCGGCTCAGCTCCACCAGGATTTTGCCCATGTTGAACTTCTCAAATATCTCCAGGCTTGTCTCGCACCCTGCTCGATTCCTCTTATTCCAGTGCCAGGGGATGGCAGGTGACACGGGAAAAGAGACAGCAAACCGCTGGTGCATCCTTGCTTTGCTCTTCCCATTTCTTTGGGCTTGCGTCCACTTCTCTGTACACAGCAGTGAGCATGAGAGTCCACCCAGCTCCTGCCTGGAAACCTGAACCCAAAAGGGAATTGCACAATCTTGGGAAGGGGTCCTTTAAAAGGACAAGCTAAAACCCCAAACTCAAGAAACTCAATGTGACTCAGCCCAAGAAACTCTACGCGGGTGCTTTCTTTTTCCAAGCCTGCAGCTTGGTGGGAGCTATAAGAGGTAGCCCCATCTCCAAGTCACACGATTAACTGGCTGAACTGATGTCAGATAGTTTTAATGTACCTCTTCCCCATGACTTCCCAGTGTTAAGTGGCTGCTGGGAAGCAATTGCTGGAGGTGGCAGGGCTGCTTTCCAACACTGTACAGAGCTGACAGCTAGTAAATAGCTTTTTTTGATGGCCTTTTTATAATTGGGTGCAGATGGAAGCAGCCTTAAAAATTCCAGCTCTCCATCATTAAAACCTGGAGGACAATACATCCAAACATCATATGGGCTACAGAATAAAAATGGGAGAAATTGAGCCAACACATGGAGCGTTGCTTGCACCTCTTTGTCTTCAAGTAGTCAACAGCTGAAATCAAAGGGTTTTGACATTGTTTTATCTTTTCTCCCCAATGCAGAGCAGGGGAATCAGCCCCATGCCAGTTTCCCAATTGGGAAATGCAACAAATGAGAGAGCTCTGACATTTGGGAAGAAAAGATTTCATGCTATTTGAAAAGTTGCAAAATTCCCCTCCTATGGTAGCCAACAGCAGTCCCAATTAACAGTAGATAAAGAAACGGCAAACAAGCTGGCAGTAGCTGTGATCACCCAGGGAAAGTATCACTTAGCAGAAGTGGACACTTGAGCTTGTGGTTTCCAAGTCAATGGTTTGGAAAAAGGGAAGGAAAAGCTCAAAATCTGCAGAAAAGAGAAAGCAAGTAGCTCAGTGCCATGGGATTTGAGGGCCACTGCTCCAAGGCTGACAGCAGCACATGATAAAAGTGTCAAAGAATCATAGAATCATTAAGGTTACAAAGACCACTGAGATCTTCTAGTCCAAGTGTCACTGAATGTGACACCTATCTTCTTCTTGAAAACCTCCAGGAAAGGGAAGGAGGTCCTGAAAACACAGAGCAGCCATGGCCCTTAGCAAAACCCCAGTTTGGCCCTACTCCAACCCCAAGGCACCAAGGTCTGGTGGAGACATGGTGAAAGTAAAGCCATGGATGGAAGGAGGAAGGTGAATCTAAGTTGGAGAGCAAAGCTGAGGACCAGCATGGACACCCATACAGGAATGCCTTCAGCACTTAATCATTTCCTCACTGCTTTGCAGAACCTGCTCAGGAATGCCATTTCCATCAGAGCCCCCCAACAAGGTCATCCATCACACCTCCAAGTCACGATGGAGCCAGTTTCACACGGATAATCCATCCATGGGAACTACCAACCCCAAATCATCACCACTGGGGATGGAGCAAGGTAGACACCCATTGTACATCTCCTACAGTGAAGTCTTCATTAGAACCAGGGACTCTGCCATGCACAGGGTCCCAGGTGGCCCGAGGAGCTGCCATTTGTGCTTGTAGGGTGCAGAGATTATCCAACAAGAAAAAACAAGTGTGAACAAAGGGAAATTCCAGTGTAGAAACAAAAGACGAAATCTGCACTGCTTTGGGTCTGCCTGTAAAGAAGTTCAGACTGAAATCAAGAACTTTGCCTCATCAGTATGTTCCCAGTCATTAGCAGTGATTTAGTGACTAATTGCCTCCAGACTTCCTAATTTTCATGTTTTGTGATACATCTTCTACTAGAAAGATATTAAAGTGTGAGAGAAAAAAAACACAGGCTGGTATTTATCTAGGCACTATTATCAACTAGCCCAGGCTATTAAGCAGTTTGAGTTTGCCCTGATAAGCAAGAACTTTAATGCAAGCATCTGAATGCTGCTGGAGATACTACAGTTAAATTAAAGTTGCAATAAGAACCCTCATTATGCCATTACAGAGTACGGTAAATAAGATGCAAGATGGAAACCCACAAAGATTTCTGCAGAGATACACGGATTGGATGGGGCGCAGAAGAAATCTGATTAGTTTTAAACCTCCTCTGGAAGTTACAAAGCTTTTTGAATGGGAAGCTGCCATCCCCAGCACTCAGATTTATCACTATCAGTAGCACAGTCCTCGTTGCTGTTCTAATTTCAGCCAAAAATCATTCGGCTATGCAAAATAAAGAGACCAACTCTCTTCTGCTGGGGACCAAGCACTGGCACAACTCATTTGCCCTTCTAAAACCCATTTCACAACAATGTACAGTCAAGTCCCTTGTCCCAGCTAACACAACTGGGCACTACATACCAGAATAGGTTTCTCATAGAATCATTAAGGTTGGAAAATACCTCCAGATCATCAAATGCAACTGTGGACCCATCACTACCCTGCCCACTCACAGAATCACTGAGGTTGGAAAAGACCTCCAAGACCATCAAGTCCAACTGCTGACCCATCATCACCATGCCCACTCATAGAATCATAGAATCATTAAGGTAGGAAAAGACCTCCAAGATCATCCAGTCCAACTGCCAACGTTGGGTCTATTGGTTGAGTCTTAATCCAAGGTTTCCTGCCACGGTTCCAGCAGATATGAGCTCACCATTACTCATTTCTTTTTTCATGATTTCTGATCTTAAGAACACTCATATTCAAGATCATCACAAAGTCAAACCACTTTTGCTTCTTCCAATAAAGAATTTACTTACTAATCACATTGTTGACTGAAATTTCTGCTACACATTGTACGAAACAAAACAAAACAAATCAAATGGGCAACTGTAGCACACAGAAAACATCTGTCAACCAATGCCAAAATGAAATAAAATGAAGTTCCCTTTGTAGATTATTTTCATACAGCTGCAGTGAACTATGAAAGAGCTATCAAAGGCTACCTCATCAGCTAATTCTGAATGATGGGAAAAGGTGAGCTGGAAATCTTTTGCAGTATCCCAAAAATGGAGCTGGAGTAATCTCTTTCTGGTGCTGTGTGGGCTTGCCTGGAAGCACCAAAATTTGGCAGGAAGGCAAAGGTCTACTTAGAACATCATGAACCTGCAGCTGTAACAGGCAGATACATGGCTGCTTTCTATATGTATACCCAAAATATCACTCCTGGTGACCAGACTCGAAGTGATCTAGGTCGCAATGAAGGTGAGGGAGGTAAAAATGGGTGAGAACTGGAGGAAAATCAGAAACACATCACCAATGAGAATGGAGAAAGAATGATCCAAGACCTTCAAGGAGGGCAGCAGTCCAAAGGCTCTTGGATATGACCTGGACATGACTTTGGTGCTTGAAGTTCATGGTGTGAAAGTTCAAAACCAGGAGTTGGACTCAATGATCCTCAAGGGTTCCTTCCAACTCAGGATATTCTATAATTTTATGAAAATCAATGCCACAAGACTTGGCCCTTGGTTTACATGAATAAGCCTGGAGAGGGCTTGTAACCTCTAAAACCAGCCTTGTCTCCCTTGTATACCCCATGTAAAGTGGAAACGGGGCAAAATGTCCTATGATTTGCATCATACATGTAAAAAGCATATCCATAGGTAAGACTTGGTGTTTCTACCATCCGAGTCCAAAACAGTTGCATGCAGAACAGATAAATTTAAATCTTAAATGGTTCTTTCCCTTGCATGAGCAAAAGAAAGTGAGGTTTTCAAGATGCAGTAAAGTGATGCCTTCTCATCACTCTCCTGTTGTGGGTGTATAAAATGGATCAGCTCTTTCTTTGGTGATGTGCAGATCCCTAAATGTCCAACTCTCAAGAATGCAGGTGGATAATTGTTTTGAGTTTGATTCTACTAATAAAAGCCCAAGTGAGTTTTATATTCAGTGCAGAATGAGTGGGGCTCAGAAAACCTATTCTTCTAAGGTAGTCCTTGAAGATTTGATCTAAATAGAAGAGAAAAGGGAGATGTCCCTGACCAGCTGAATAGCAGAAGTCATTCTCTTCATGGTGGAGATGGGTTGATTATTGGACTAGATGATCTTAGTGGTCTCTTCCAATCTTAATGATTTTATGATTCTTCCTCCTCCCCATCCTTTGACCAGCTAATCTGTTTCACTCATTTGCAGTTTTAATGAACATCACCTCCAGGTGGCTTCTGTGCAGCCCTGTGTCACAGTAAGAGGTCCGTGAATTATATCACGCTTTCCCTCTGCCCAGGTACGGTCACATCTGCACATGTTTGAGATCCTGCTCTTCCCTACCCACTGCTACAAGCTCTTTCTGAATCAAAGGAGACTGGAAATTGGAAGCAGCTGTGATAGGATCACAAAAGAAATAAGATGGAGGTATGGCCAACAGAGGGAAAATCTGGGATGGCTCAAAGCTTAGCCTTCCCCATACCCCTCCCCGTGCTCACGCTGAGCACAGAGGTTTTATATTAAGGTTTCTTGCACTTCAAATAGGCCCCCTGGTAGCTGGATATGGAGGAGCTTCTCAGCTTGATTGGGTTTAATTCAGCATAACAGAATCATGGGGTTTGGAGATGAGTGCTTCGAGCCTGGAAATCTGCTCCTGCCGTGGCTGCTTCTCTCCAGGCATCAGCAGTGGGGTGATATGAAAGAAAAATCATCCAAAATTAAAACCTGTTTTAAAAAAAAAACAACTTTGTCTGTCCCAAACTGACAGCATAGGGCAAATAATCCACATGCGAAGCAGTTGTGTGAGGTCTCATAGGGTATTTGAAGGGCTTTCAAGAGATGAGCAAACCTTTGTTCACCCAAGGATGCAACGCTGAAGTCCCATAGGTACCAATCTCCCACCCAAAAGTGAGCGGGGAACAGAGCCCCAGAATATGGCCAATGTCAAGGCGAGCACATCTGGATGGAAAGAGGAAGGCTGGGAGGAAGCTCTCCCACTCACAAAATCTGAGCACAAAATCTGAGGTTGCAAAATCTTTGCAACCCCCAGCACATCCCCAGCCTCTCTCAGATTCAATCTTGACTGGTTTTGAAAAGATGAGATGAAGGAGAGGTATGGGTCTTCAGGATTTCCATGGCCAGAAGACGTTCAACAACCCATGTTTCATCATGGGACCAAAGGAGGGTGAAGAGGTACCTCAAAAGACCAACAATCATCTGATGTCTGTTGAGAAAAAAATTGCTCTCCATCACCAACAGAGTAATGGATAATTAAGAAAAAATCCCGAAGACATTTAATTGGTAGCTGATCCTAACACAGTTAATGTGGCTTTTCCTAAGTATTAGGAATGTGTTAAATCGAATGCATCAGATACGTGAAATGAAAAAGCTTTACAGTAGGAACCTGTTAAACTTCCACCAGAAAAGGAGAAAAGAACCAACGTGATGCATCACAAGACGAGAAAAAAATGGGAACAAATTGTCAGCAAAGAAAAAGTCCCTGAATTGGAATTTTCTATAGAAAAACAAGCAGCTGTCACTGCTGTCACTGTGGTCTTTCCAACCTTAATAATTGATTCTATGATTCTATGCTTGGGGACAGCTGGGCAGTCCCAGCATGGCTCAATGATGAGCATCCCTGGCAGAGCCCCGCTTCCCCCTGATTTATCCCTCTACAATTTCCCTGTGCGTTTTCACTGTTGTTTAATCTCACAGTGTCTTACTGCTTAACAGTTCCCATGGGGGAACAATTTACCCACAGGCTTCCAAGCAGCTGATGGAAACAATATGAAGATAGGTATTTAATGCAGCACGTTCACTAATGTACACCATGGGGGAAAAGCTTATTTAATACCGAACAATTTTACAGATGCAGCAGTTAGAATGGACCAGGCTGACTCACTTGCCTTTGCTGTGACACGCTGCTGGAAAACACTGGTGCTGCACCAAAACCCCTCTGAGCTCCATTCTTCCAAATACAATTTATTCCCCAATAAACCAAAGTTTGCATCTGCAAAGCAAACTGCAATTTACCTGCTCTGCAGGGACATCTCCAGTCCTAAGGGTTGCGGTATGTAATCCTATGTGCAATCTCAAAGCCATGCAATTAAATACTAAATTATCAAAAATTAAATACTAAAGCAGCAGTGCATAGTCTGATTTTTGGGTGGTCCTGTATGGAGCCAGGAGTTGGACTTGGTAATGGGTTGATGGTTGGACTAAGATGACCTTAGTGGTCTTTCCAACCTTAATGATTCTACAATTCTATGATCCTTGTGGGTCCCTTCCAACTTGGAATATTCAGTGATTCTATGATTCTAAGTATGTCAGCACCCTTAGTATTGTGTATTATTTTGGAAACCACATTTGGGCACAGCCAGGAGAGAAGCTTGGCAGAGAAACCACCTTTTGGACCACCTTACACCCATCAGACTAAGCACAACTCATCCAGTGTTCAATTATATCCAATCCCATGGCAGCCTTTCAATGGATAGGCTCTCCAGGGTGGCTGCCAATGGGGACAGGAGGATTCTGCAGGTTTCACTACCATGGACATGTCCCCTTGTTTGTCCCTTGCCATTGGGGACATTCTATAATGCCTTGCACCCACTAGCGTCATGCCATCTTCCTCCATGAACTCATACCCCAAATATAAGCAAGAGAAACCCAATGGAAGGAGAGATGGGGGATCAGAGTAGTCTTTACCCTAGAGCAACTAGTTAAAACAGGACAACTCATTTTAACAGCTAAAACTTGGTAAAACAGGAAGAGACCAAACTCTAGCAAAAAGTATCATCATTGGAAAACCCTGGGGAGCACCTGCAAGTGGCCTCATTTCTCCTTCCTCCTCTTTCCATTTCCCCTTTGTTGTTCCTGTGGCCTGAGGGGACTAGCTTCACCCAACAGGACCATTTTGTGGGGCTGAAGAAGGTCAGGGAGCTCCAGGCAATGTGGCAGTCAGATTTCCATGGGTGGCACCACCCTAATCAGATTACTCATTGCATCCTGACACACAACGCAAGAATGAGCGAGGATGCTGAGAACCGAGATTCTGACTTTGCTATGAACTCCCTTCTGAAAATAATTAATACTGGGTATAACAATGACCTAATGAAGGATGCGGGCATGTACTCCTACAGGAGCTGTCCCCTTTCTTCAAGGGCAGAGGACCTGTTTACAGCCTATGTGTCTAAAAAAAGGATTTGGGAACTCAAAACTAAAGTTTTCTCGCTTACTCTGGAGGTGTTCAAGGCAAGGCTGGATGGAGCATTGGGTAACCTGATCCAGTGCCTGAATTAGAATAACAGAATCATAGAATATCCCAAGTTGGAAGGGATTTATAAAGATCATCGAGTCCAGCTCCTTAGTGGTTGGCAACCCTGCGCACAGCAGAGACTGGAACTATACGATCTTTTGAGGTCCCTTCCAACCCAAGCCATCCTGTGATTTTATGATTCTGATGAAGGCAGATTGAGCCAGGTCCCCATAACAAGACTGGCACCATTTGTATGAAAAATGCACAAAGTTGGAGTCAGAACCCATGGGATGGGCAAAGCCCAATCATGTCCACCTGAGCATCCTGCAAAAAATTCCAGAAAACACTCAAGATGTGACACTGCCAATGACATGCGATCAGTTGTGAATAATTCAAGGCATTTTTTATGAAGGTCCAATAAAAAACAGGACAGGGAGAAAAACACAGCGGGGAGAAGAACCCAAGGCAACACACTGCCAAACCCAAGCAGACCTCAACTCATAATTCCCAGATGTCCTCCCCTTGGAGTTTATCCTCAGAGGATGCTGCACTGAGTGCTCAGGCTGTGGGCAGATAGCTCTCAACACTTCTCGGACAACAGCAACGCAGAACAAGAGGAGATTTACTCCAGGCCTAAATTATTCAAAAGAAAAGGGACTGCGCATCTTTAACAAGGCATCGTTTTATGAAGCAAGGTTAACATTTTTACTTGATTCAGTAGAATATTAGAAACTCTCCGGGGTCCATTTGAGGACTTTCTACTTTGAGCAAAAGAACGGACTCAGCACTTTTTATATTATTTAGAGAATAAAATTAACCCTTAATGGCCCAACCTGCTATTTCTCCTCCCCAGTTAAATATGGCCCGCTCAGCAAGTTCTCCCCATATATAATTACAGGCTGCTATCCATCATCTGTAGGAGAATGCTTTTCTGACACTCCAAAAGTGACGCAGTAAGCACTTTTACTAATAGAATAAATATTCTAAATATCTCTTTTATATTTTCATTTAAATTGGAATATTTAAAAATAATTGTAGGGACGCTGCCCGTGCGGCTAGTGCTGCAGGACAGCTATGTTTTTCTTCAGAGGAGATGTTTACCCTGCACGCAGACCCCTCCACACACCGACGCAAAAAAGTAATTAGCCAAAGACTAATTTATTAGGATTTTCCTCCATTCTTGCTGATGTCTTGAGTTTCTTACAGTCCCTACTTTCAGCTTTTCTTCCTCCCGTTTGCTTGGTTTTTGCCCTGTAGCCACTTCTCCCATCTGGAAGGGATGAGTTTGCCTTGATGAAGGCACTTGGTTGTGTTTCAGCAAAGGGACAACTCAAGAAACATGTAGACGTGGCACTGAGGGATATGGTTTAGTAGGAAATATTGGTGGTAGGTGGACAGTGGTCTCATGATTCCATGAGTGGACATAGAGGGGATGGGTTGACAGTTGGACTTGATAATCTCAGAGGCCTTTTGCAATCTTAATGATTCTGTGATACTATATGGAGGCTTTACATGAAGTTCACCAAGCACCTACAGCTTTTCCCACATTCATCCACCCAAACACATCATGGCTTCACTGTCTTTCCCTTTGTGCAAAGCTCCATTTTGGGCATCTCCTGCCAGCCAGCCTTCAAGCATCATTGTCTTCCCTTGGCTTTTCAACCCTCATCTGCTCCCAGAGATGTTGCTGAGATCTTCCAGTGTCTCCATCAAGAAGGGCTCCTGGGATGGAGAGAAGGATGAGAGCCCAGATCTCACCCAGATCTCAACAACTTCAGTGAACAGCAGCTCAAAGCACATGGGATTCAGAAAGCTGTAGGAGCAGCCACTCTGCGAAACAGTGCTTAGGCAGCCACTTCTTCATGCATAACTATTAAATGCAATAAAATAATATTGCTCCATAGGCCCGCTGAGGCGTTTTTGGGATGGTGCCCTGCGATCTGGCAGACTTTATGTAAACAAAATTATTGTTTCATTAGTGGCTCAGGGTTTTTTTTTTTGGCTTTTTTTTTTTTTTCAGTTGAAGAGCTGAATTAAAGCAGCATTTGCAAAACTCCTTAAGTGTCTGAAGTGTTTTGGATGTGGTACCCGGAGGCTCCAGCTTGGGGAGTTGCTCGCTGAAGTTTGTGTCTCATACCGTTGACTCACGGAAGTGGCTGAACCAACACAGGATATTCTTTTCGTGTTTTCTTCCATGTAAAGCAAATGCATCCTAGAGGTTAAAGGCAAATGTCCCAGAGGGAACAGAAGGGCTGCTATACTCCAGCCTCATCAGCGCTGGGTTCAGATGGTGCAGGGAGGTTCAGGTTGGACATTAAGAAAAACTTTTTCTCCAAAAGAGCCATTGGAACAGGCTGCCCAGGAATTCTCTGGTGGAGTCACCATCCCTGGAAGCATTCAGGAAATGTGGAGATGTGGCACTGAGGGACATGGTTTAGTGGGCAATACTGGTGGCAGGTGGATGGTTGGACCAGATGATCTTAAAGGTCTTTTCCAACTTTAGTGATTCTATGATCTTCATAAATCTCAGAGTCTACTTCTGTTCACTTATTCACTCTGTTGGCAAATTTCCTATCTACTTCTCAATTATGACCGTGCACTGCACAGCTTGGGGACTCTGATGTGATCATTGGGAGTTTGAGATGGCAATGGGAGGAGCAAAGTAAGGGTGATCCTTATGTTGTTCAAGGGATCCAAAAGAAAATAATGTGTTTTAATGTGACATTGAGAACACAAAGAGGCCAAACAAAGTATTAAGTGAATAGAAAACAGCAAAATTGAACCAGGAAGGTATGAAGCACTCAGGAAGTACCCTTCCTCAACCCAACAACAGGAGCCATCCTCTCCAGGAAACATGGAGACGTTGCACTGAGGGACATGGTTTAGCGGGCATGGTGAGGATGGGTTGGGGTTGATCTTGATGATCTTAGTGGTCTTTTCCAGCCTTGATAATTCTATGATCCTAATGCCCCGGGATGCTCAGCAAGGCAGTGGGAGACCCCTACAGCACTTAAGAAGAAAGGGGTTGATGAGAGATATTGGACAAACCCCAGATTTCATTTTTTAACGCAAGAGCCTCAATATTCCACTGGAAACCAGCAACTGTCAGCCAGCTTCAGGTTGTCCTCTGGGAAGGCTAAGCAATCCCAGGCTCTGTGTGTTACATACAGCGCCATAAGTTCAGGGACACCTTACAAATCAACCATGGGTGCACACCAAATCCCTGCAGCACTTCACCACATTGACCTAAAGCAGAAGGATATGGGGATGGGAGCCAGATTCTAGGAAATCCCCTCCCAGGAACCCATCTGGGCACATCAGGAGGCTCAAATGATGTAGGCTACAATAAGAAGGGTGCTGCTGCTGCTGCTGAAACTGAGCCCCAGGAGCTCATGCTCAGTTTTAATCCACCACGGAGTCACTGTGACTGTAAATAACCATTAAGTTCTGCATAAAATAGAGCTCAGAGTTCTCTCCTCTTGCTTTTCATCTATTTAACTGAGCAGTGCCTGGGGCTGGTGCTATCTGCACAGGGATGCACAAGACCAGCACACGATTGTGAGCTGCAACCTCTTTCATTTGTTTCCCCTTTTTTTTTTCCATGCCTGTAAGGAAACAAAGCCACTTTGCCCATAAACCTTTGGAAACGCATCCAGGTGTTCAGCAGCTTCCAGCTCTACGGCTCCCTTTGGTGCCATAGCTTGCATGAAAAACAGCTGGTGGCTCACCAGCACAGTGCCCTCTGCCTATTTTAGAAAAAAACCCAAATCCGTCACTGCAGGCAGAGAGGGGATGGTTGCTGTTTTTTACCTTTTCTCCCATAGGGCAATAGCCTTTGAGAAAATCCTGGCACACTTCTGCCTTCCTGGACACATAGACATGGCTGTAGGGGCAGTTGCTGTTGTTGCAGATCCCCTTCAAGAAGTAGGAGCACACTGGCATCTGGAAGAGGAAAGGGTGAGAAGCAGAGGATGAGAAACCCACATACCCATGGCTATTAGGAACTGTTCCAATGCCCAGAACTGAAATAAAACCATGACACACATAAAATAAATCTGTGCCTTTTGCCAACCACTGATCCCCAGGGTATTTTTAGCTCTTCTGTTGGGTTCTCGCAGCACAGCTCCATGACATGACATGGTCCCGCTGTCGTAGCATCCCAGAGGATGATTGCTGGAAAGCACAACACTGCCCTTACAAAACTCAGCATAGCAAAGGGATGGGGTTGTCAGTGGCATGGGGCGGATTTGTTTTCCCTGCAAAGCTCCCAAATAACCTTGGAGGAAAGGGCAGCAAACACCATCCCAAGAGATGATGCAGAAGCAGAGGGTTTGCCCCATCCGAGACACTCTTTCCCATTGGGGTTTTCCTCTCTCTTATGTGGGTTTTCCAGCAGCATGACAGTAATCCCACAACTTAACAAGGGGGGAAAACTGCTTGCAAGCATACTTCGTAGGGGGGTATATTACATGCAGGCAACAGCCCAGCACCCCTAGAGCGACAGGAGGGCTGGAGCTGGAGGAAGGATGCCCCAGGAGAGGAGAAGGAGGAGGAAAGCTGTCCCAGTACACATGCTTCTTGATCCCCAGCTTTAGCATCACTATGACAAACAGTGAAAAGCAAGAGAGCATTCACCCACCGCCTCAAACTGCAAACTTCACCTTCTTCCAGCTGTTATAATTAAAAACAAATTACCAATCTGCAGCAATATGTCACCATCCTTAACTCAAAGTAACTTCCCAACCTTAGAAGCAGCTTTGCAATGTGATCGGTTCGTAACCTAAATGCTGTTCCATCCCCTAAACACTGTCCCATCCCCTAAACACTTTCCCATTCCCTAAATGCTTTTCCATCCCCTAAATGCAAAATTTACTTACTGCTCAGTGCACTATCGATCCCTCTGCTCATCCCAGTGCTGCTGCTTCGAGCGTCCCCAAACCAATACTTACCCTTCTGCAATAAGTGTGTGTGGAAAAGTCCCTTTCCCTGAAGGGCACGTTTAGGGTTTTAACTAAATTGGCTCATTTGAGGCAAAGAGAGAGGGAGAAACAGAGGGAGGGGGGAGCAGAGGGGAAAGAAAACAAAGGGTGCTTTAAGAGAGAAGAGTTTATTTTTAATTGTCTTTTAACTGCAGACATTAACATAAAGGACAGGGCTCTGGGGCTATCTTTTTTGTTGGTGGTGGTGTGACCGTAAATGATTCCCTTAATGTAGTTTTTGATATAGAGCCCAAATTAGCTCTAATAAAAAGGGATAATAAAGCCAGCTCTTATACAAAAATAAACTCCTCCTAGCTGTCAAGCCTGAGCCATTATCAAGAGGAAGCAGCACTCTCATTTCAATTAACCTTGTTTGCACCCCACTACGTCCACACAAATAACAATAACATTAATTCAAGGCACTGGTGCGGTGCGTCCATATTAGACAGCTTTGACTATGTACATGCTTTGGAGCCAGCAGCTAATGAACCCGAAACTCAACGTGAATTTCCAAATTGCTCACAACAGAGTTTTGAAGCTCTATTAGGGAGAAAAATGCTGATTCTTTTCGAGTTCCTCAAGGGGAAAAGCTGTTGTAGCAGCAGCGGGCGGCTGCTGGAGTCCTAGCCTCTTGCTAACCTTCAGTCACAAACCCATTCATTCAGATTTATGAGTTCCTCTAAATCACAGCGACATGCTGGAGGCTCTGCCCCATTGCACAGAAGAGGAATCAACTCTGCCCAGCATCCCCTACAGGGTGAAAACCCCAC
This sequence comes from Numida meleagris, assembly GCF_002078875.1. Classification (NCBI taxonomy): domain Eukaryota; kingdom Metazoa; phylum Chordata; class Aves; order Galliformes; family Numididae; genus Numida; species Numida meleagris. The sequence continues at coordinate 146,770,417 of NC_034410.1, forward strand.
TAGCTCCACATTCCCCTATCCCCCAGGTAGGCTCCCTGTAATTTTTCCACTGCTCAGAGGGGCAGATTTGCTTTTGAAGCCATCTCCAGGGCACAGTGTCCATCTGAATGAGTACTCTGCCCTGGGGTATCCAGCAGAGAGCATCCTTGGAACAAGACCACAGCTGGAAAGCACACAACGGGAAGAAAGGATTTGGCTGTTTGGGATGCGGAAAAGCTCTCTGCTGGCTCACAGCCGAATCCACAGCCTCTGTGTATAAAACACAGGGATTTTCCCCATTTTATCATTCTATGATTTTCAGTGGGGAAACCGATGCATAGAATGCTCCAAGTTGAGTGCGAGTTTTGCCCTCAAACTAACAGCTTCAGCCCCCAGAAAAGCCCTTCTTTTCCTGGACCATTCTTCTCACTTCCCACCAAGGTGGGATACATGACGACAACCCAGACAACCTGAATGTCTGGGTGCCCCTAAAACCCCAATGTGACATTGAGAACAAACTAATGGGGCCATTGGCAGAACCTTGGACAGCGCTTGGGAACTCTCAATCAACACCACTTCGCCATTAAGCACCTTAAGATAATTAACTGCAAATAATATATACGAAATATTAAAATATATAATAAATAATACAACAGATAACAGGTAATCAATAATAAAATAGATAATAAGGGAAAATCCCAACTCAAATAGCTGAAGGTAAGCCACTCACTCACGCTGAACCCAACAATTTGCCCAGCAAAACTCGCACACGGGGAAAACGCTGCCTTTCTCTGCCGAACAACTTCACCTGTCTTCCTCCCTGGTTGATAAATGAGGGAATCACCACCTCTGCCTGTAATCACCCGGGTTAACAGGGAGTTACAGGAGCTCAATAGTGGAGTCGCCTCTTGCTTTGGGCAGCTGGCTCCCTGTGGCCATAAATCACAGTAAGCATGCTCCAGCTCCTCGGAGGAGCTTGTTTCTCTTCTAGACAGTGCTGACGACAAGCACAGGGCAAGTGGAGACCTCTGAACTGCTCCAGAGTGCCTAATCCTGCAAAAAGTAATCCTTCCTTACAGAGTATGATCTGTGTGGCTATAAACACTTCCTCCAACAAGATTTGTTTTAGGGTCGAATTGGAGGGCTGTCACCTGCCTGCTTCTTATGTTGATGCAACCACTCAGCCTGGGATTAGATGATGATCAGGACCATGTGGGACTCATTTGGATATCTCTTAAGTCCCAAATCTCGTGCAGCTTTTTGTCTCGGGATCATCACCTGCTGAAATACCCCGGACCCATTAACTCATTTTTATAGATGGATGCTGAGTATCCTATGAAGTCTGGATCTGTATGGAATCAACACCAGGCTCCAAAACCTGCTGAAATACCCAGGACCACTTAATTCACTGGTATGGATGGAAGATGATCGTTCCATACAGTACCAATCCTCCAGCTCAGAGGCACTGGTAATGGGTTGAGTGCTGCCAGCAATACTTGTATATTAATTATTGCAATGTAAAGAAATTAGCAGCATGTTTTAAAATCATCCTCTCCCAATGCCTGCTTCAAATTTCTGTCAATTATAGCAATTCTGGATATGCCAACAGCCATACAAACAGCAAGACTCTTTGCAAACATTTCTCCTTTCTCACTTCTTTATTTCTGAAGCCGGTCTTCACATTATAAAGAAAAAAAACAACTTCAAACAATCCTCCTTCTTTCTATCAGTCCTCATACCCATTGCTCCTTGTCATGCCATGAGTCATGGAGTACAGCTGTCCCCAGTCTATCTTCTCTATTTTATATACTCATGATTAAGTGACTCTGAAGAAAGAGACATGTAAAAAACATATGGTGCTTTGTGTCTCGCTCGGAGCGACTCTGCTCACCACCAGCATAACTTATGAGATCCTCAGTGACAACAAACGTGCCGTATGCAGAGAAGGGGGAAAAGGAGACGAGAAAACTATGAGGGAGGAAAAGGAGACAAGAAAATTGTACGTCCAAAGGCGGTGGTGCACCCTCCCTTTCCAGTGATGCTCAAATGGAAGGGAGTGAAGAAGGTGCTACAAGGGCAAATTCATAAATATCCCAAGCAAGATGAAAACAACAATGAAATCAAAAGCCATTCTGCCCAACAGTTTCACTGCCTAGCCTTTGCAGAGAGGTGAATGTATGCCCAAAGGCTCCTGGATGCTGTAACGTTGTCCTTGACTACTAGCATGGGGTGATTTGGAATAAGGATGATCCTGCACAGGTAACTAAAGATTAGATGCTGTAAACACTGCTCCTGTGCTCTTTCACTGTGATCACTGGAGTTAAGTGCTCCTTAACCCAACACATGTCACTGATACTTCCAGTAGCCCCAGGTGCTCCAGTTTCCAATCCACTGCTTAACACACTAATCTACTGATTCACCACTCTGGTTTAAGCGGCACACTCTGCTCCCATTATAAGCCCTGACCCTGTAATGAGCCTGAACAGCTTGGCAAGCAAAGTACAGATGAAATCTATTTGAAACACTCTACAACACAGGCTTCCCTACAGCCATCATAAACACCTCTGTAGGTCAGCTCACTAATAAAGCCACAGTAAACTTGTAAGGAAGCCATACAGACCTTGTCCTTGGAAACTTTGTGGGAGAATGGACACTTCCCGTCTGTCTTCTTGCACGTGCCACGGAGAAACCTGCCAAGAGACCAGAGGGAGAGGAGTGGGTGTGAGAATAGGTCAAAAAAAGCTATTTTTCAATAATGAGTCTCTTGTCCAATACATACAACCGCTGAATTAAAGCCCATAACAAGCCTTAAGTCATAGAATCACTGAATGGCTTGGGTTGGAAGGATTCTTAAAGATCATAGAATCATAGAATGACTTGGGATGGAATGGATCTTAAAGATCATAGAGTCACAGAATTCTTGGTTTGGAAGGGAACTTAAAGATCACAGAGGCATAGAATGGTTGGGCTGGAAGGGATCTTATAGCCTACCCCGTCCTAACACCTGCCGCAAGCTGGCTGCCACTCACCAGATCAGGTTGCCCAAACTCCATCCAACCTGGCCTTGAGTATCTCCAGGGATGGGGAAATCACAGCTTCTCAGGGCAGCCTATGCCAGGGTTTAACCATCCTCTAAGAATTTCCTCCTAACACCTAACCTAAATCTCCCTTTCTTTAAACAATTCCCCACTGTCCTATCATTATCAGATTGGCATGAACAAGATATAAATGGGAACATGTAGATGTAAAAAACATTTGGTTGATGGCAGCTGGATTTGCAGATCTTTGCAACCACAGCATAGCTCCTGAATAAAGGGCAACCTAAAACAAACACAGACTGAGAAAAATAAAAGATCATGAGAAAAAAATATAGAATAGGATTGTATTATGAGATAGTGAGTGCAAGCAAGTGAAATCACCTTAAAAAAATCTAATAAAAAACTGCCTTTCCCTCCTATACGGTCTCCCATCGAGCTTTGTGCAACCCACAAATGATTTCTCGTGCAGCAGCAATTTTAAGGAGAAATTACTCAAAGAGTTCATCAGCAGAGTTGGCTTTTCCACGCTTTTTAAACGACTAATAATATAGTTTAATCAACTGTTGGGCAGGTATAATGAACTGGCAACATTAATCAGTTCTCTCATAATAAATTACTAGGTCTCTTAGCTGCATAGCATCACAGGCTGAGGGATTCAAACTTGTTGCATGGAGTGGATGGGATGGTCTTTCTGGAGGCTGGCTAATATTTTAGTTCCAAATTCTACCTTGCAAACTGTGATGGCATTATCAAATTGACAGTGGTAACTGATGCTAAGGATTATTATTCTAATTATATTTAAGAAATGTTGATTGGATCTTATTACAAATTCTTAAAATACAAAACAGTACGCACTACTTTAATTTTTTATCTTTTTAGGTGTCAGAAGTATCATAAGAGACATAAGTGCATTAGCGATGGTATCCATTTCCAAGATGTGAAACAAGTATTTCTGTAGTTCCCATAGGTCACACAAACAACTAAAGCATGCGTTCTGGTTGTGTGATGCTTAATTATTATGAATAGGTGAGAAAAGTCATGTAAATTCAGAGAAAAAATTACTGGAAGAGATTAAATAGATCAGGATTCTCCTGCCTGGCAAGTCTGGATAGAAAAGGAAGATGACATAAGAGTTATAAAAGATGCCTAGAAGATGGTTAGGGAATTATTAACCTATCCTTCTCATGACCTATGGACAAGGAGGTGCCTAACCTAGAAGAGAAGCAGCCAGCTGAGGAAGCATTTTTCATGGAGCAGTTCCCATGTTCTTCTATCTCTATCATCAGGAGTTTCCCTGCAGAATGTCACATAAACAAGTACCAAAGCCAGCTCATGGCCCAATGATGGGTCATAGCATATGGTTACTGCGTCCATCCATACCTGGTGCAGACAGCCACCTTCTCTGGATCATGGATGTAGGGGCAGTTCTCCCCACGATTGCACTTGCCAAAGCGGTTGTAGTACATACAGTATTCCTTCTTCTTCTCTTTCTTCTGCTTGGCTTGACGGATGATGGCCAAACTCCGCTGAACAGCACGACTAAACAGAGCAAGATGGACACACTGAAGTAACATTTCCAGCTTCAGTACAACAATATCACACAATGACACACAGAAAATGCTTCAACAGTGCCCAAAATCACAGAATAGACCAAGTTCCACTTTGAAGAGAGGGTAAAATATTCAGAAAATTCGTACTGGCCCTAGGCTCTTAGGTCTTTCTGGTTTTTTGCACTTTAGTGTGGATCGTTAAAAATCTGGAAGATTAGGCCAATTTTCCAGGAAATGTCTGCACTTGGTATAGAGTAGTCCCACACTTTAAGCAATCAGATCCAGTGAAAGATGGTATAAGTGTTGGACTAGATGATCTTTAAGGGTCTTTTCCAGTCCATACCGGAAATCACTTCTGCGGAACACCTGGGAACTCTGGGGAACAAGAAGGCATCCAGTAGTCAGCCAGGTGTCCTTAGGGTTGGGTAGGGTAGAGTACAGTAGAACAGAGTAGAGAAGAATAGAGTAGCCTTAGAGTAAAGTAAAACAGACTAGAGTATCATAGAATCATAGAATCATTAACATTGGAAAAGATCTTCAAGATCACTAAGTCCAACTTATCTCCATCATGCCCACTAACTATGTCCCCAAGTGCCGCATCTCCACGTTTATCAAACACCTCCAGGGATGGTGACTCCACGATCTTCCTACGCATTCAAGGGGAAGAATAGCTTCCTAACAGGGGAGAGGAGGGAAGAGGAGGAGACAGGAGAGGGGAGGGGAGGGGAGGGGAGGAGA